>NC_082641.1:138166400-138258126 GCF_028023285.1 Balaenoptera ricei | reverse complement strand
TGAGACATAAACTTAAAGGGCTTTTTCCTGGCACATTCCATTCTAATTTACAACCTAGAACACCGCTTCCATTAAGGCTCTCTGTTTCCCTAGTAACCAAATTTGTTTACGGGGAAATGCTGCCACCTAGTGGCCGTTTCCTGCAAGAACAGCTTTAAACTCACAGCTAATGGTCACTTAACATTCACAAGGACTCAGGGCTGTAAAGGACACCTGCCCTAAAAAACTGTGCAGAAGTAGGGAATGGACAATAAAATTCAAAAGAGGCAAATGTTTCAAGAAGAGAGTATGAAGAGTTTAGGTTTACTCACGCTCTTCTTTAAAACAAGGAAAATGGATAAAAGCTCCACCTCAGGGAGTGTTAGACCCATGCAATCTAATCTACAAAAAGTTTCAACTTACACCAGTCGACTCACCATCAGCAAAAAGTCTACAAACAATAAATGCTGAAGGGGATTTAGAGAACTGTGTACCCTCTACCTGCTGGTGAGACGTAAAGGCGTAACAGCCAATGATGAGAACAGAAAGGAGCTGTGTTTAAAAGTAAAAATGGAGGTACCATTCAATCCAGCAGGCGCACCATTGGACCTCTCACCTGAGAAGACAAGAATCGAGAAGACACAGGCCGCAAAAGCTGCAGTGCAGCCTTATTCACAATAGCCAAGACAGTGAAGCAATCAAAATGTCCAACAACAGGTGAGTGGATAAAGAAGAAGTGGTCCATGTACACAGTGGAATATTAGCCATGGAAAACAATGAACCATTGCTCTCTGAGGCACCACAAATGAGTCTGGAGATAATCACGAAATATGAGGTAAGTCGGAAAGCAAAAGACCTATATTCTATGATATGACTTACAGGCGTTATCTAATAACTGACAGAAATGAACATATTTCCACAGAGGAAGACACTCACAGACTTAGAAAACAAACTGTGCTCATCTAAAAGGAAAAGTGGGGGGAATGGATCAATTAAGATTAGTGTTACTATATGTATACAAACACATATTATATACATATCTCAAAAAGACCGACCATAGAGCAAGGGAGGTCTGCGGAACCCTCAGTAACATTTTACATGGGAAGAGGATCTGTACTTGAATAGACATATATAATGTACAAATGAACCAGATTGTGTACACCTAGGGCAGACAATATTCTAAGCTTTACCCCAATTAAGAAAATTTTTAAAACCAAGAAGAATTAATGAGACATAAACTTATGGGGTTTCTCCATGCACATGCCAATGTAATTTACAACCTAGGACACGACTTCCAGAAAGGCTCTGCTGCCCTAGTACCCAGATTGGGGAATGGAGAAATGCTGCCTGCTTGAGGCCACTTCCCAGAACAGCAGCTTTAAACCCATTGCTAAAGGTCACTAAACATTCACCAAATTGCAGTTCGGTAAATGACACCTGCTCTCTAAATAAATTCTGGGGTGGAAAATCGACCAAAATATTAAAAAGAGGGCAAACCTCCAAGAAGACAATTTCAAGAGTTATATTGTACTCCCAATTGTTTCCTTTTTTTAACAGAAAAGAAAACGGCAGAGAAAAATGATGAGTTTTACGAATTTTCAAAGACATGCAAACTCAAATTACAAAAACCTATCAGCTCACAGCAGCCAGAAGGGCCATTAGCATAAATGCTGCAAACAATAAATGCTGAAGCGATTGTGGAGAAATGCGTACCCTCGATTCTAAGGGGGACGTGGTAAGAGCCACTAATGAAAACACAAAGAAGGTGCTTTGAAAAGGGAAACTCCGTGCTACCAGTCAGTCAATCACACCCACTGCTGGGTCTATCACCTGAGAAAATGAGAATCAAAAAGTCACAGGCTGCCAATCCTGCACTCCAACAATATTTACCATAGCCAACACTTGGAAGCAATGAAAATGTCCATCAACCGAGGAATGCACAAAGTAGAAGTGGTCCACGTACACAGTGGAAATTTACTCCAATAAAAAATAAAAATTAAATTTAAAAATCCAACAAAAGTAAGGAGACATCAGCTTGTCTGGGTTTGTCCGGGCACACTCCACTCTAATTTATACCCGAGAAACCCCACAGGCCGCAAGGGCTTTTCCCTAGATACCAGGGTGGGGGACATAGAAAGGCTGCCACCCTCTGGCAGTTACCTGCAAAAGCAGCTTTAAAGCCTGTGCTAATGGTCATTTCATAGGAACAGGTACTGCACAACTGTAAATGAAACCTGCCCTCAAAATGTCTTGAGGGAGGTAACGGACAAAACATTTCAAAATGTGACACATACTTAAAGAGAACACTTTGAAGAACTAAGGGATAATCACAGCTTGAAAAATAAAAAAGACATGCCTTAAAGCTCAATTTCAACGGATTATGTGGCACATTCGAATTCAACCACAGAGAGGTATCAGCTCACACTTGTCAGAATAACCATCAGCAAGAAAACTACAAAACAATAAATGCTGAAGGTGTTGTGGAGAAATGCATACACTCAACTTCAAGTGGGACGTAAGTTGGAAAGGGCCACGAACGAGAACAGAATGGAGGTGCCTTAAAAAGGTAAACATTGAGCTACCATATGATCCAGCAGGCCCACTCCTCGACCTATAATCTAAGAAGAGAGAATTGGAAAGACACAGGCAGGCAAATCTGCATTGCACAGTATTATAATAGCCAAGATAGGGAAGTAACCAAAAAGTCCACCAACAGATGGGTGGACAAAGAAGAACTCTTCCGTGTACAGATGGAATATTCGCTAGTGAAAAAATGAAACAATGCCATTTGCAGCACCATAGATGAGTCTAGACGTAATCACGCCACCTGTAGTAAGTGAGAAAGCAAAAGACACATATCCTGTCATATCCCTTTTAAGAGTTACTTAAAAATTGATACCAATGAAGATATTTCCACAGAGAAAGGCAATCACAGAATCATTAAAAAGCTTATGGTTCACCACATAGAAAGGGATGAGGATTGGATACATTACCATATTGGGTTTAACAGAGATATACAAACCATGTGAAATACATAACCACCAAAGACGTACGGAAGACGAGGAGAAGACTACTCAACATTGTGTCATAACCTACATGGGAAAAGGATGGGAGGAAGAATAGATACATGTATATGTGTGAAAGAACCACATCTTGCACACCTAGAACAAACAAACCATTGTAATCATATTTGCTGGGATAAAAAATAAAAAGTAAATTACAAATATGAACAAGAAGTAATGAGACATAAACTTAAAGGGCTTTTTCCTGGCACATTCCATTCTAATTTACAACCTAGAACACCGCTTCCATTAAGGCTCTCTGTTTCCCTAGTAACCAAATTTGTTTACGGGGAAATGCTGCCACCTAGTGGCCGTTTCCTGCAAGAACAGCTTTAAACTCACAGCTAATGGTCACTTAACATTCACAAGGACTCAGGGCTGTAAAGGACACCTGTCCTAAAAAACTGTGCAGAAGTAGGGAATGGACAATAAAATTCAAAAGAGGCAAATGTTTCAAGAAGAGAGTATGAAGAGTTTAGGTTTACTCACGCTCTTCTTTAAAACAAGGAAAATGGATAAAAGCTCCACCTCAGGGAGTGTTAGACCCATGCAATCTAATCTACAAAAAGTTTCAACTTACACCAGTCGACTCACCATCAGCAAAAAGTCTACAAACAATAAATGCTGAAGGGGATTTAGAGAACTGTGTACCCTCTACCTGCTGGTGAGACGTAAAGGCGTAACAGCCAATGATGAGAACAGAAAGGAGCTGTGTTTAAAAGTAATAATGGAGGTACCATTCAATCCAGCAGGCGCACCATTGGACCTCTCACCTGAGAAGACAAGAATCGAGAAGACACAGGCCGCAAAAGCTGCAGTGCAGCCTTATTCACAATAGCCAAGACAGTGAAGCAATCAAAATGTCCAACAACAGGTGAGTGGATAAAGAAGAAGTGGTCCATGTACACAGTGGAATATTAGCCATGGAAAACAATGAACCATTGCTCTCTGAGGCACCACAAATGAGTCTGGAGATAATCACGAAATATGAGGTAAGTCGGAAAGCAAAAGACCTATATTCTATGATATGACTTACAGGCGTTATCTAATAACTGACACAAATGAACATTTTTCCACAGAGAAAGACACTCACAGACTTAGAAAACAAACTGTGCTCATCTAAAAGGAAAAGTGGGGGGAATGGATAAATTAAGATTAGTGTTACTATATGTATACAAACACATATTATATACATATCTCAAAAAGACCGACCACAGAGCAAGGGAGGTCTGCGGAACCCTCAGTAACATTTTACATGGGAAGAGGATCTGTACTTGAATAGACATATATAATGTACAAATGAACCAGATTGTGTACACCTAGGGCAGACAATATTCTAAGCTTTACCCCAATTAAGAAAATTTTTAAAACCAAGAAGAATTAATGAGACATAAACTTATGGGGTTTCTCCATGCACATGCCAATGTAATTTACAACCTAGGACACGACTTCCAGAAAGGCTCTGCTGCCCTAGTACCCAGATTGGGGAATGGAGAAATGCTGCCTGCTTGAGGCCACTTCCCAGAACAGCAGCTTTAAACCCATTGCTAAAGGTCACTAAACATTCACCAAATTGCAGTTCGGTAAATGACACCTGCTATCTAAATAAATTCTGGGGTGGAAAATCGACCAAAATATTAAAAAGAGGGCAAACCTCCAAGAAGACAATTTCAAGAGTTATATTGTACTCCCAATTGTTTCCTTTTTTTAACAGAAAAGAAAACGGCAGAGAAAAATGATGAGTTTTACGAATTTTCAAAGACATGCAAACTCAAATTACAAAAACCTATCAGCTCACAGCAGCCAGAAGGGCCATTAGCATAAATGCTGCAAACAATAAATGCTGAAGCGATTGTGGAGAAATGCGTACCCTCGATTCTAAGGGGGACGTGGTAAGAGCCACTAATGAAAACACAAAGAAGGTGCTTTGAAAAGGGAAACTCCGTGCTACCAGTCAGTCAATCACACCCACTGCTGGGTCTATCACCTGAGAAAATGAGAATCAAAAAGTCACAGGCTGCCAATCCTGCACTCCAACAATATTTACCATAGCCAACACTTGGAAGCAATGAAAATGTCCATCAACCGAGGAATGCACAAAGTAGAAGTGGTCCACGTACACAGTGGAAATTTACTCCAATAAAAAATAAAAATTAAATGTAAAAATCCAACAAAAGTAAGGAGACATCAGCTTGTGTGGGTTTGTCCGGGCACACTCCACTCTAATTTATACCCGAGAAACCCCACAGGCCGCAAGGGCTTTTCCCTAGATACCAGGGTGGGGGACATAGAAAGGCTGCCACCCTCTGGCAGTTACCTGCAAAAGCAGCTTTAAAGCCTGTGCTAATGGTCATTTCATAGGAACAGGTACTGCACAACTGTAAATGAAACCTGCCCTCAAAATGTCTTGAGGGAGGTAACGGACAAAACATTTCAAAATGTGACACATACTTAAAGAGAACACTTTGAAGAACTAAGGGATAATCACAGCTTGAAAAATAAAAAAGACATGCCTTAAAGCTCAATTTCAACGGATTATGTGGCACATTCGAATTCAACCACAGAGAGGTATCAGCTCACACTTGTCAGAATAACCATCAGCAAGAAAACTACAAAACAATAAATGCTGAAGGTGTTGTGGAGAAATGCATACACTCAACTTCAAGTGGGACGTAAGTTGGAAAGGGCCACGAATGAGAACAGAATGGAGGTGCCTTAAAAAGGTAAACATTGAGCTACCATATGATCCAGCAGGCCCACTCCTCGACCTATAATCTAAGAAGAGAGAATTGGAAAGACACAGGCAGGCAAATCTGCATTGCACAGTATTATAATAGCCAAGATAGGGAAGTAACCAAAAAGTCCACCAACAGATGGGTGGACAAAGAAGAACTCTTCCATGTACAGATGGAATATTCGCTAGTGAAAAAATGAAACAATGTCATTTGCAGCACCATAGATGAGTCTAGACGTAATCACGCCACCTGTAGTAAGTGAGAAAGCAAAAGACACATATCCTGTCATATCCCTTTTAAGAGTTACTTAAAAATTGATACCAATGAAGATATTTCCACAGAGAAAGGCAATCACAGAATCATTAAAAAGCTTATGGTTCACCACATAGAAAGGGATGAGGATTGGATACATTACCATATTGGGTTTAACAGAGATATACAAACCACGTGAAATACATAACCACCAAAGACGTACGGAAGACGAGGAGAAGACTACTCAACATTGTGTCATAACCTACATGGGAAAAGGATGGGAGGAAGAATAGATACATGTATATGTGTGAAAGAACCACATCTTGCACACCTAGAACAAACAAACCATTGTAATCATATTTGCTGGGATAAAAAATAAAAAGTAAATTACAAATATGAACAAGAAGTAATGAGACATAAACTTAAAGGGCTTTTTCCTGGCACATTCCATTCTAATTTACAACCTAGAACACCGCTTCCATTAAGGCTCTCTGTTTCCCTAGTAACCAAATTTGTTTACGGGGAAATGCTGCCACCTAGTGGCCGTTTCCTGCAAGAACAGCTTTAAACTCACAGCTAATGGTCACTTAACATTCACAAGGACTCAGGGCTGTAAAGGACACCTGCCCTAAAAAACTGTGCAGAAGTAGGGAATGGACAATAAAATTCAAAAGAGGCAAATGTTTCAAGAAGAGAGTATGAAGAGTTTAGGTTTACTCACGCTCTTCTTTAAAACAAGGAAAATGGATAAAAGCTCCACCTCAGGGAGTGTTAGACCCATGCAATCTAATCTACAAAAAGTTTCAACTTACACCAGTCGACTCACCATCAGCAAAAAGTCTACAAACAATAAATGCTGAAGGGGATTTAGAGAACTGTGTACCCTCTACCTGCTGGTGAGACGTAAAGGCGTAACAGCCAATGATGAGAACAGAAAGGATCTGTGTTTAAAAGTAAAAATGGAGGTACCATTCAATCCAGCAGGCGCACCATTGGACCTCTCACCTGAGAAGACAAGAATCGAGAAGACACAGGCCGCAAAAGCTGCAGTGCAGCCTTATTCACAATAGCCAAGACAGTGAAGCAATCAAAATGTCCAACAACAGGTGAGTGGATAAAGAAGAAGTGGTCCATGTACACAGTGGAATATTAGCCATGGAAAACAATGAACCATTGCTCTCTGAGGCACCACAAATGAGTCTGGAGATAATCACGAAATATGAGGTAAGTCGGAAAGCAAAAGACCTATATTCTATGATATGACTTACAGGCGTTATCTAATAATTGACACAAATGAACATATTTCCCCAGAGAAAGACACTCACAGACTTAGAAAACAAACTGTGCTCATCTAAAAGGAAAAGTGGGGGGAATGGATAAATTAAGATTAGTGTTACTATATGTATACAAACACATATTATATACATATCTCAAAAAGACCGACCATAGAGCAAGGGAGGTCTGCGGAACCCTCAGTAACATTTTACATGGGAAGAGGATCTGTACTTGAATAGACATATATAATGTACAAATGAACCAGATTGTGTACACCTAGGGCAGACAATATTCTAAGCTTTACCCCAATTAAGAAAAATTTTAAAACCAAGAAGAATTAATGAGACATAAACTTATGGGGTTTCTCCATGCACATGCCAATGTAATTTACAACCTAGGACACGACTTCCAGAAAGGCTCTGCTGCCCTAGTACGCAGATTGGGGAATGGAGAAATGCTGCCTGCTTGAGGCCACTTCCCAGAACAGCAGCTTTAAACCCATTGCTAAAGGTCACTAAACATTCACCAAATTGCAGTTCGGTAAATGACACCTGCTCTCTAAATAAATTCTGGGGTGGAAAATCGACCAAAAAATTAAAAAGAGGGCAAACCTCCAAGAAGACAATTTCAAGAGTTATATTGTACTCCCATTTGTTTCCTTTTTTTAACAGAAAAGAAAACGGCAGAGAAAAATGATGAGTTTTACGAATTTTCAAAGACATGCAAACTCAAATTACAAAAACCTATCAGCTCACAGCAGCCAGAAGGGCCATTAGCATAAATGCTGCAAACAATAAATGCTGAAGCGATTGTGGAGAAATGCGTACCCTCGATTCTAAGGGGGACGTGGTAAGAGCCACTAATGAAAACACAAAGAAGGTGCTTTGAAAAGGGAAACTCCGTGCTACCAGTCAGTCAATCACACCCACTGCTGGGTCTATCACCTGAGAAAATGAGAATCAAAAAGTCACAGGCTGCCAATCCTGCACTCCAACAATATTTACCATAGCCAACACTTGGAAGCAATGAAAATGTCCATCAACCGAGGAATGCACAAAGTAGAAGTGGTCCACGTACACAGTGGAAATTTACTCCAATAAAAAATAAAAATTAAATGTAAAAATCCAACAAAAGTAAGGAGACATCAGCTTGTGTGGGTTTGTCCGGGCACACTCCACTCTAATTTATACCCGAGAAACCCCACAGGCCGCAAGGGCTTTTCCCTAGATACCAGGGTGGGGGACATAGAAAGGCTGCCACCCTCTGGCAGTTACCTGCAAAAGCAGCTTTAAAGCCTGTGCTAATGGTCATTTCATAGGAACAGGTACTGCACAACTGTAAATGAAACCTGCCCTCAAAATGTCTTGAGGGAGGTAACGGACAAAACATTTCAAAATGTGACACATACTTAAAGAGAACACTTTGAAGAACTAAGGGATAATCACAGCTTGAAAAATAAAAAAGACATGCCTTAAACCTCAATTTCAACGGATTATGTGGCACATTCGAATTCAACCACAGAGAGGTATCAGCTCACACTTGTCAGAATAACCATCAGCAAGAAAACTACAAAACAATAAATGCTGAAGGTGTTGTGGAGAAATGCATACACTCAACTTCAAGTGGGACGTAAGTTGGAAAGGGCCACGAATGAGAACAGAATGGAGGTGCCTTAAAAAGGTAAACATTGAGCTACCATATGATCCAGCAGGCCCACTCCTCGACCTATAATCTAAGAAGAGAGAATTGGAAAGACACAGGCAGGCAAATCTGCATTGCACAGTATTATAATAGCCAAGATAGGGAAGTAACCAAAAAGTCCACCAACAGATGGGTGGACAAAGAAGAACTCTTCCATGTACAGATGGAATATTCGCTAGTGAAAAAATGAAACAATGTCATTTGCAGCACCATAGATGAGTCTAGACGTAATCACGCCACCTGTAGTAAGTGAGAAAGCAAAAGACACATATCCTGTCATATCCCTTTTAAGAGTTACTTAAAAATTGATACCAATGAAGATATTTCCACAGAGAAAGGCAATCACAGAATCATTAAAAAGCTTATGGTTCACCACATAGAAAGGGATGAGGATTGGATACATTACCATATTGGGTTTAACAGAGATATACAAACCACGTGAAATACATAACCACCAAAGACGTACGGAAGACGAGGAGAAGACTACTCAACATTGTGTCATAACCTACATGGGAAAAGGATGGGAGGAAGAATAGATACATGTATATGTGTGAAAGAACCACATCTTGCACACCTAGAACAAACAAACCATTGTAATCATATTTGCTGGGATAAAAAATAAAAAGTAAATTACAAATATGAACAAGAAGTAATGAGACATAAACTTAAAGGGCTTTTTCCTGGCACATTCCATTCTAATTTACAACCTAGAACACCGCTTCCATTAAGGCTCTCTGTTTCCCTAGTAACCAAATTTGTTTACGAGGAAATGCTGCCACCTAGTGGCCGTTTCCTGCAAGAACAGCTTTAAACTCACAGCTAATGGTCACTTAACATTCACAAGGACTCAGGGCTGTAAAGGACACCTGCCCTAAAAAACTGTGCAGAAGTAGGGAATGGACAATAAAATTCAAAAGAGGCAAATGTTTCAAGAAGAGAGTATGAAGAGTTTAGGTTTACTCACGCTCTTCTTTAAAACAAGGAAAATGGATAAAAGCTCCACCTCAGGGAGTGTTAGACCCATGCAATCTAATCTACAAAAAGTTTCAACTTACACCAGTCGACTCACCATCAGCAAAAAGTCTACAAACAATAAATGCTGAAGGGGATTTAGAGAACTGTGTACCCTCTACCTGCTGGTGAGACGTAAAGGCGTAACAGCCAATGATGAGAACAGAAAGGAGCTGTGTTTAAAAGTAAAAATGGAGGTACCATTCAATCCAGCAGGCGCACCATTGGACCTCTCACCTGAGAAGACAAGAATCGAGAAGACACAGGCCGCAAAAGCTGCAGTGCAGCCTTATTCACAATAGCCAAGACAGTGAAGCAATCAAAATGTCCAACAGGTGAGTGGATAAAGAAGAAGTGGTCCATGTACACAGTGGAATATTAGCCATGGAAAACAATGAACCATTGCTCTCTGAGGCACCACAAATGAGTCTGGAGATAATCACGAAATATGAGGTAAGTCGGAAAGCAAAAGACCTATATTCTATGATATGACTTACAGGCGTTATCTAATAATTGACACAAATGAACATATTTCCCCAGAGAAAGACACTCACAGACTTAGAAAACAAACTGTGCTCATCTAAAAGGAAAAGTGGGGGGAATGGATAAATTAAGATTAGTGTTACTATATGTATACAAACACATATTATATACATATCTCAAAAAGACCGACCATAGAGCAAGGGAGGTCTGCGGAACCCTCAGTAACATTTTACATGGGAAGAGGATCTGTACTTGAATAGACATATATAATGTACAAATGAACCAGATTGTGTACACCTAGGGCAGACAATATTCTAAGCTTTACCCCAATTAAGAAAAATTTTAAAACCAAGAAGAATTAATGAGACATAAACTTATGGGGTTTCTCCATGCACATGCCAATGTAATTTACAACCTAGGACACGACTTCCAGAAAGGCTCTGCTGCCCTAGTACGCAGATTGGGGAATGGAGAAATGCTGCCTGCTTGAGGCCACTTCCCAGAACAGCAGCTTTAAACCCATTGCTAAAGGTCACTAAACATTCACCAAATTGCAGTTCGGTAAATGACACCTGCTCTCTAAATAAATTCTGGGGTGGAAAATCGACCAAAAAATTAAAAAGAGGGCAAACCTCCAAGAAGACAATTTCAAGAGTTATATTGTACTCCCATTTGTTTCCTTTTTTTAACAGAAAAGAAAACGGCAGAGAAAAATGATGAGTTTTACGAATTTTCAAAGACATGCAAACTCAAATTACAAAAACCTATCAGCTCACAGCAGCCAGAAGGGCCATTAGCATAAATGCTGCAAACAATAAATGCTGAAGCGATTGTGGAGAAATGCGTACCCTCGATTCTAAGGGGGACGTGGTAAGAGCCACTAATGAAAACACAAAGAAGGTGCTTTGAAAAGGGAAACTCCGTGCTACCAGTCAGTCAATCACACCCACTGCTGGGTCTATCACCTGAGAAAATGAGAATCAAAAAGTCACAGGCTGCCAATCCTGCACTCCAACAATATTTACCATAGCCAACACTTGGAAGCAATGAAAATGTCCATCAACCGAGGAATGCACAAAGTAGAAGTGGTCCACGTACACAGTGGAAATTTACTCCAATAAAAAATAAAAATTAAATGTAAAAATCCAACAAAAGTAAGGAGACATCAGCTTGTGTGGGTTTGTCCGGGCACACTCCACTCTAATTTATACCCGAGAAACCCCACAGGCCGCAAGGGCTTTTCCCTAGATACCAGGGTGGGGGACATAGAAAGGCTGCCACCCTCTGGCAGTTACCTGCAAAAGCAGCTTTAAAGCCTGTGCTAATGGTCATTTCATAGGAACAGGTACTGCACAACTGTAAATGAAACCTGCCCTCAAAATGTCTTGAGGGAGGTAACGGACAAAACATTTCAAAATGTGACACATACTTAAAGAGAACACTTTGAAGAACTAAGGGATAATCACAGCTTGAAAAATAAAAAAGACATGCCTTAAACCTCAATTTCAACGGATTATGTGGCACATTCGAATTCAACCACAGAGAGGTATCAGCTCACACTTGTCAGAATAACCATCAGCAAGAAAACTACAAAACAATAAATGCTGAAGGTGTTGTGGAGAAATGCATACACTCAACTTCAAGTGGGACGTAAGTTGGAAAGGGCCACGAATGAGAACAGAATGGAGGTGCCTTAAAAAGGTAAACATTGAGCTACCATATGATCCAGCAGGCCCACTCCTCGACCTATAATCTAAGAAGAGAGAATTGGAAAGACACAGGCAGGCAAATCTGCATTGCACAGTATTATAATAGCCAAGATAGGGAAGTAACCAAAAAGTCCACCAACAGATGGGTGGACAAAGAAGAACTCTTCCATGTACAGATGGAATATTCGCTAGTGAAAAAATGAAACAATGTCATTTGCAGCACCATAGATGAGTCTAGACGTAATCACGCCACCTGTAGTAAGTGAGAAAGCAAAAGACACATATCCTGTCATATCCCTTTTAAGAGTTACTTAAAAATTGATACCAATGAAGATATTTCCACAGAGAAAGGCAATCACAGAATCATTAAAAAGCTTATGGTTCACCACATAGAAAGGGATGAGGATTGGATACATTACCATATTGGGTTTAACAGAGATATACAAACCACGTGAAATACATAACCACCAAAGACGTACGGAAGACGAGGAGAAGACTACTCAACATTGTGTCATAACCTACATGGGAAAAGGATGGGAGGAAGAATAGATACATGTATATGTGTGAAAGAACCACATCTTGCACACCTAGAACAAACAAACCATTGTAATCATATTTGCTGGGATAAAAAATAAAAAGTAAATTACAAATATGAACAAGAAGTAATGAGACATAAACTTAAAGGGCTTTTTCCTGGCACATTCCATTCTAATTTACAACCTAGAACACCGCTTCCATTAAGGCTCTCTGTTTCCCTAGTAACCAAATTTGTTTACGAGGAAATGCTGCCACCTAGTGGCCGTTTCCTGCAAGAACAGCTTTAAACTCACAGCTAATGGTCACTTAACATTCACAAGGACCCAGGGCTGTAAAGGACACCTGCCCTAAAAAACTGTGCAGAAGTAGGGAATGGACAATAAAATTCAAAAGAGGCAAATGTTTCAAGAAGAGAGTATGAAGAGTTTAGGTTTACTCACGCTCTTCTTTAAAACAAGGAAAATGGATAAAAGCTCCACCTCAGGGAGTGTTAGACCCATGCAATCTAATCTACAAAAAGTTTCAACTTACACCAGTCGACTCACCATCAGCAAAAAGTCTACAAACAATAAATGCTGAAGGGGATTTAGAGAACTGTGTACCCTCTACCTGCTGGTGAGACGTAAAGGCGTAACAGCCAATGATGAGAACAGAAAGGAGCTGTGTTTAAAAGTAAAAATGGAGGTACCATTCAATCCAGCAGGCGCACCATTGGACCTCTCACCTGAGAAGACAAGAATCGAGAAGACACAGGCCGCAAAAGCTGCAGTGCAGCCTTATTCACAATAGCCAAGACAGTGAAGCAATCAAAATGTCCAACAACAGGTGAGTGGATAAAGAAGAAGTGGTCCATGTACACAGTGGAATATTAGCCATGGAAAACAATGAACCATTGCTCTCTGAGGCACCACAAATGAGTCTGGAGATATTCACGAAATATGAGGTAAGTCGGAAAGCAAAAGACCTATATTCTATGATATGACTTACAGGCGTTATCTAATAATTGACACAAATGAACATATTTCCCCAGAGAAAGACACTCACAGACTTAGAAAACAAACTGTGCTCATCTAAAAGGAAAAGTGGGGGGAATGGATAAATTAAGATTAGTGTTACTATATGTATACAAACACATATTATATACATATCTCAAAAAGACCGACCATAGAGCAAGGGAGGTCTGCGGAACCCTCAGTAACATTTTACATGGGAAGAGGATCTGTACTTGAATAGACATATATAATGTACAAATGAACCAGATTGTGTACACCTAGGGCAGACAATATTCTAAGCTTTACCCCAATTAAGAAAAATTTTAAAACCAAGAAGAATTAATGAGACATAAACTTATGGGGTTTCTCCATGCACATGCCAATGTAATTTACAACCTAGGACACGACTTCCAGAAAGGCTCTGCTGCCCTAGTACGCAGATTGGGGAATGGAGAAATGCTGCCTGCTTGAGGCCACTTCCCAGAACAGCAGCTTTAAACCCATTGCTAAAGGTCACTAAACATTCACCAAATTGCAGTTCGGTAAATGACACCTGCTCTCTAAATAAATTCTGGGGTGGAAAATCGACCAAAAAATTAAAAAGAGGGCAAACCTCCAAGAAGACAATTTCAAGAGTTATATTGTACTCCCATTTGTTTCCTTTTTTTAACAGAAAAGAAAACGGCAGAGAAAAATGATGAGTTTTACGAATTTTCAAAGACATGCAAACTCAAATTACAAAAACCTATCAGCTCACAGCAGCCAGAAGGGCCATTAGCATAAATGCTGCAAACAATAAATGCTGAAGCGATTGTGGAGAAATGCGTACCCTCGATTCTAAGGGGGACGTGGTAAGAGCCACTAATGAAAACACAAAGAAGGTGCTTTGAAAAGGGAAACTCCGTGCTACCAGTCAGTCAATCACACCCACTGCTGGGTCTATCACCTGAGAAAATGAGAATCAAAAAGTCACAGGCTGCCAATCCTGCACTCCAACAATATTTACCATAGCCAACACTTGGAAGCAATGAAAATGTCCATCAACCGAGGAATGCACAAAGTAGAAGTGGTCCACGTACACAGTGGAAATTTACTCCAATAAAAAATAAAAATTAAATGTAAAAATCCAACAAAAGTAAGGAGACATCAGCTTGTGTGGGTTTGTCCGGGCACACTCCACTCTAATTTATACCCGAGAAACCCCACAGGCCGCAAGGGCTTTTCCCTAGATACCAGGGTGGGGGACATAGAAAGGCTGCCACCCTCTGGCAGTTACCTGCAAAAGCAGCTTTAAAGCCTGTGCTAATGGTCATTTCATAGGAACAGGTACTGCACAACTGTAAATGAAACCTGCCCTCAAAATGTCTTGAGGGAGGTAACGGACAAAACATTTCAAAATGTGACACATACTTAAAGAGAACACTTTGAAGAACTAAGGGATAATCACAGCTTGAAAAATAAAAAAGACATGCCTTAAACCTCAATTTCAACGGATTATGTGGCACATTCGAATTCAACCACAGAGAGGTATCAGCTCACACTTGTCAGAATAACCATCAGCAAGAAAACTACAAAACAATAAATGCTGAAGGTGTTGTGGAGAAATGCATACACTCAACTTCAAGTGGGACGTAAGTTGGAAAGGGCCACGAATGAGAACAGAATGGAGGTGCCTTAAAAAGGTAAACATTGAGCTACCATATGATCCAGCAGGCCCACTCCTCGACCTATAATCTAAGAAGAGAGAATTGGAAAGACACAGGCAGGCAAATCTGCATTGCACAGTATTATAATAGCCAAGATAGGGAAGTAACCAAAAAGTCCACCAACAGATGGGTGGACAAAGAAGAACTCTTCCATGTACAGATGGAATATTCGCTAGTGAAAAAATGAAACAATGTCATTTGCAGCACCATAGATGAGTCTAGACGTAATCACGCCACCTGTAGTAAGTGAGAAAGCAAAAGACACATATCCTGTCATATCCCTTTTAAGAGTTACTTAAAAATTGATACCAATGAAGATATTTCCACAGAGAAAGGCAATCACAGAATCATTAAAAAGCTTATGGTTCACCACATAGAAAGGGATGAGGATTGGATACATTACCATATTGGGTTTAACAGAGATATACAAACCACGTGAAATACATAACCACCAAAGACGTACGGAAGACGAGGAGAAGACTACTCAACATTGTGTCATAACCTACATGGGAAAAGGATGGGAGGAAGAATAGATACATGTATATGTGTGAAAGAACCACATCTTGCACACCTAGAACAAACAAACCATTGTAATCATATTTGCTGGGATAAAAAATAAAAAGTAAATTACAAATATGAACAAGAAGTAATGAGACATAAACTTAAAGGGCTTTTTCCTGGCACATTCCATTCTAATTTACAACCTAGAACACCGCTTCCATTAAGGCTCTCTGTTTCCCTAGTAACCAAATTTGTTTACGAGGAAATGCTGCCACCTAGTGGCCGTTTCCTGCAAGAACAGCTTTAAACTCACAGCTAATGGTCACTTAACATTCACAAGGACTCAGGGCTGTAAAGGACACCTGCCCTAAAAAACTGTGCAGAAGTAGGGAATGGACAATAAAATTCAAAAGAGGCAAATGTTTCAAGAAGAGAGTATGAAGAGTTTAGGTTTACTCACGCTCTTCTTTAAAACAAGGAAAATGGATAAAAGCTCCACCTCAGGGAGTGTTAGACCCATGCAATCTAATCTACAAAAAGTTTCAACTTACACCAGTCGACTCACCATCAGCAAAAAGTCTACAAACAATAAATGCTGAAGGGGATTTAGAGAACTGTGTACCCTCTACCTGCTGGTGAGACGTAAAGGCGTAACAGCCAATGATGAGAACAGAAAGGAGCTGTGTTTAAAAGTAAAAATGGAGGTACCATTCAATCCAGCAGGCGCACCATTGGACCTCTCACCTGAGAAGACAAGAATCGAGAAGACACAGGCCGCAAAAGCTGCAGTGCAGCCTTATTCACAATAGCCAAGACAGTGAAGCAATCAAAATGTCCAACAACAGGTGAGTGGATAAAGAAGAAGTGGTCCATGTACACAGTGGAATATTAGCCATGGAAAACAATGAACCATTGCTCTCTGAGGCACCACAAATGAGTCTGGAGATAATCACGAAATATGAGGTAAGTCGGAAAGCAAAAGACCTATATTCTATGATATGACTTACAGGCGTTATCTAATAATTGACACAAATGAACATATTTCCCCAGAGAAAGACACTCACAGACTTAGAAAACAAACTGTGCTCATCTAAAAGGAAAAGTGGGGGGAATGGATAAATTAAGATTAGTGTTACTATATGTATACAAACACATATTATATACATATCTCAAAAAGACCGACCATAGAGCAAGGGAGGTCTGCGGAACCCTCAGTAACATTTTACATGGGAAGAGGATCTGTACTTGAATAGACATATATAATGTACAAATGAACCAGATTGTGTACACCTAGGGCAGACAATATTCTAAGCTTTACCCCAATTAAGAAAAATTTTAAAACCAAGAAGAATTAATGAGACATAAACTTATGGGGTTTCTCCATGCACATGCCAATGTAATTTACAACCTAGGACACGACTTCCAGAAAGGCTCTGCTGCCCTAGTACGCAGATTGGGGAATGGAGAAATGCTGCCTGCTTGAGGCCACTTCCCAGAACAGCAGCTTTAAACCCATTGCTAAAGGTCACTAAACATTCACCAAATTGCAGTTCGGTAAATGACACCTGCTCTCTAAATAAATTCTGGGGTGGAAAATCGACCAAAAAATTAAAAAGAGGGCAAACCTCCAAGAAGACAATTTCAAGAGTTATATTGTACTCCCATTTGTTTCCTTTTTTTAACAGAAAAGAAAACGGCAGAGAAAAATGATGAGTTTTACGAATTTTCAAAGACATGCAAACTCAAATTACAAAAACCTATCAGCTCACAGCAGCCAGAAGGGCCATTAGCATAAATGCTGCAAACAATAAATGCTGAAGCGATTGTGGAGAAATGCGTACCCTCGATTCTAAGGGGGACGTGGTAAGAGCCACTAATGAAAACACAAAGAAGGTGCTTTGAAAAGGGAAACTCCGTGCTACCAGTCAGTCAATCACACCCACTGCTGGGTCTATCACCTGAGAAAATGAGAATCAAAAAGTCACAGGCTGCCAATCCTGCACTCCAACAATATTTACCATAGCCAACACTTGGAAGCAATGAAAATGTCCATCAACCGAGGAATGCACAAAGTAGAAGTGGTCCACGTACACAGTGGAAATTTACTCCAATAAAAAATAAAAATTAAATGTAAAAATCCAACAAAAGTAAGGAGACATCAGCTTGTGTGGGTTTGTCCGGGCACACTCCACTCTAATTTATACCCGAGAAACCCCACAGGCCGCAAGGGCTTTTCCCTAGATACCAGGGTGGGGGACATAGAAAGGCTGCCACCCTCTGGCAGTTACCTGCAAAAGCAGCTTTAAAGCCTGTGCTAATGGTCATTTCATAGGAACAGGTACTGCACAACTGTAAATGAAACCTGCCCTCAAAATGTCTTGAGGGAGGTAACGGACAAAACATTTCAAAATGTGACACATACTTAAAGAGAACACTTTGAAGAACTAAGGGATAATCACAGCTTGAAAAATAAAAAAGACATGCCTTAAACCTCAATTTCAACGGATTATGTGGCACATTCGAATTCAACCACAGAGAGGTATCAGCTCACACTTGTCAGAATAACCATCAGCAAGAAAACTACAAAACAATAAATGCTGAAGGTGTTGTGGAGAAATGCATACACTCAACTTCAAGTGGGACGTAAGTTGGAAAGGGCCACGAATGAGAACAGAATGGAGGTGCCTTAAAAAGGTAAACATTGAGCTACCATATGATCCAGCAGGCCCACTCCTCGACCTATAATCTAAGAAGAGAGAATTGGAAAGACACAGGCAGGCAAATCTGCATTGCACAGTATTATAATAGCCAAGATAGGGAAGTAACCAAAAAGTCCACCAACAGATGGGTGGACAAAGAAGAACTCTTCCATGTACAGATGGAATATTCGCTAGTGAAAAAATGAAACAATGTCATTTGCAGCACCATAGATGAGTCTAGACGTAATCACGCCACCTGTAGTAAGTGAGAAAGCAAAAGACACATATCCTGTCATATCCCTTTTAAGAGTTACTTAAAAATTGATACCAATGAAGATATTTCCACAGAGAAAGGCAATCACAGAATCATTAAAAAGCTTATGGTTCACCACATAGAAAGGGATGAGGATTGGATACATTACCATATTGGGTTTAACAGAGATATACAAACCACGTGAAATACATAACCACCAAAGACGTACGGAAGACGAGGAGAAGACTACTCAACATTGTGTCATAACCTACATGGGAAAAGGATGGGAGGAAGAATAGATACATGTATATGTGTGAAAGAACCACATCTTGCACACCTAGAACAAACAAACCATTGTAATCATATTTGCTGGGATAAAAAATAAAAAGTAAATTACAAATATGAACAAGAAGTAATGAGACATAAACTTAAAGGGCTTTTTCCTGGCACATTCCATTCTAATTTACAACCTAGAACACCGCTTCCATTAAGGCTCTCTGTTTCCCTAGTAACCAAATTTGTTTACGGGGAAATGCTGCCACCTAGTGGCCGTTTCCTGCAAGAACAGCTTTAAACTCACAGCTAATGGTCACTTAACATTCACAAGGACTCAGGGCTGTAAAGGACACCTGCCCTAAAAAACTGTGCAGAAGTAGGGAATGGACAATAAAATTCAAAAGAGGCAAATGTTTCAAGAAGAGAGTATGAAGAGTTTAGGTTTACTCACGCTCTTCTTTAAAACAAGGAAAATGGATAAAAGCTCCACCTCAGGGAGTGTTAGACCCATGCAATCTAATCTACAAAAAGTTTCAACTTACACCAGTCGACTCACCATCAGCAAAAAGTCTACAAACAATAAATGCTGAAGGGGATTTAGAGAACTGTGTACCCTCTACCTGCTGGTGAGACGTAAAGGCGTAACAGCCAATGATGAGAACAGAAAGGAGCTGTGTTTAAAAGTAAAAATGGAGGTACCATTCAATCCAGCAGGCGCACCATTGGACCTCTCACCTGAGAAGACAAGAATCGAGAAGACACAGGCCGCAAAAGCTGCAGTGCAGCCTTATTCACAATAGCCAAGACAGTGAAGCAATCAAAATGTCCAACAACAGGTGAGTGGATAAAGAAGAAGTGGTCCATGTACACAGTGGAATATTAGCCATGGAAAACAATGAACCATTGCTCTCTGAGGCACCACAAATGAGTCTGGAGATAATCACGAAATATGAGGTAAGTCGGAAAGCAAAAGACCTATATTCTATGATATGACTTACAGGCGTTATCTAATAATTGACACAAATGAACATATTTCCCCAGAGAAAGACACTCACAGACTTAGAAAACAAACTGTGCTCATCTAAAAGGAAAAGTGGGGGGAATGGATAAATTAAGATTAGTGTTACTATATGTATACAAACACATATTATATACATATCTCAAAAAGACCGACCATAGAGCAAGGGAGGTCTGCGGAACCCTCAGTAACATTTTACATGGGAAGAGGATCTGTACTTGAATAGACATATATAATGTACAAATGAACCAGATTGTGTACACCTAGGGCAGACAATATTCTAAGCTTTACCCCAATTAAGAAAAATTTTAAAACCAAGAAGAATTAATGAGACATAAACTTATGGGGTTTCTCCATGCACATGCCAATGTAATTTACAACCTAGGACACGACTTCCAGAAAGGCTCTGCTGCCCTAGTACGCAGATTGGGGAATGGAGAAATGCTGCCTGCTTGAGGCCACTTCCCAGAACAGCAGCTTTAAACCCATTGCTAAAGGTCACTAAACATTCACCAAATTGCAGTTCGGTAAATGACACCTGCTCTCTAAATAAATTCTGGGGTGGAAAATCGACCAAAAAATTAAAAAGAGGGCAAACCTCCAAGAAGACAATTTCAAGAGTTATATTGTACTCCCATTTGTTTCCTTTTTTTAACAGAAAAGAAAACGGCAGAGAAAAATGATGAGTTTTACGAATTTTCAAAGACATGCAAACTCAAATTACAAAAACCTATCAGCTCACAGCAGCCAGAAGGGCCATTAGCATAAATGCTGCAAACAATAAATGCTGAAGCGATTGTGGAGAAATGCGTACCCTCGATTCTAAGGGGGACGTGGTAAGAGCCACTAATGAAAACACAAAGAAGGTGCTTTGAAAAGGGAAACTCCGTGCTACCAGTCAGTCAATCACACCCACTGCTGGGTCTATCACCTGAGAAAATGAGAATCAAAAAGTCACAGGCTGCCAATCCTGCACTCCAACAATATTTACCATAGCCAACACTTGGAAGCAATGAAAATGTCCATCAACCGAGGAATGCACAAAGTAGAAGTGGTCCACGTACACAGTGGAAATTTACTCCAATAAAAAATAAAAATTAAATGTAAAAATCCAACAAAAGTAAGGAGACATCAGCTTGTGTGGGTTTGTCCGGGCACACTCCACTCTAATTTATACCCGAGAAACCCCACAGGCCGCAAGGGCTTTTCCCTAGATACCAGGGTGGGGGACATAGAAAGGCTGCCACCCTCTGGCAGTTACCTGCAAAAGCAGCTTTAAAGCCTGTGCTAATGGTCATTTCATAGGAACAGGTACTGCACAACTGTAAATGAAACCTGCCCTCAAAATGTCTTGAGGGAGGTAACGGACAAAACATTTCAAAATGTGACACATACTTAAAGAGAACACTTTGAAGAACTAAGGGATAATCACAGCTTGAAAAATAAAAAAGACATGCCTTAAACCTCAATTTCAACGGATTATGTGGCACATTCGAATTCAACCACAGAGAGGTATCAGCTCACACTTGTCAGAATAACCATCAGCAAGAAAACTACAAAACAATAAATGCTGAAGGTGTTGTGGAGAAATGCATACACTCAACTTCAAGTGGGACGTAAGTTGGAAAGGGCCACGAATGAGAACAGAATGGAGGTGCCTTAAAAAGGTAAACATTGAGCTACCATATGATCCAGCAGGCCCACTCCTCGACCTATAATCTAAGAAGAGAGAATTGGAAAGACACAGGCAGGCAAATCTGCATTGCACAGTATTATAATAGCCAAGATAGGGAAGTAACCAAAAAGTCCACCAACAGATGGGTGGACAAAGAAGAACTCTTCCATGTACAGATGGAATATTCGCTAGTGAAAAAATGAAACAATGTCATTTGCAGCACCATAGATGAGTCTAGACGTAATCACGCCACCTGTAGTAAGTGAGAAAGCAAAAGACACATATCCTGTCATATCCCTTTTAAGAGTTACTTAAAAATTGATACCAATGAAGATATTTCCACAGAGAAAGGCAATCACAGAATCATTAAAAAGCTTATGGTTCACCACATAGAAAGGGATGAGGATTGGATACATTACCATATTGGGTTTAACAGAGATATACAAACCACGTGAAATACATAACCACCAAAGACGTACGGAAGACGAGGAGAAGACTACTCAACATTGTGTCATAACCTACATGGGAAAAGGATGGGAGGAAGAATAGATACATGTATATGTGTGAAAGAACCACATCTTGCACACCTAGAACAAACAAACCATTGTAATCATATTTGCTGGGATAAAAAATAAAAAGTAAATTACAAATATGAACAAGAAGTAATGAGACATAAACTTAAAGGGCTTTTTCCTGGCACATTCCATTCTAATTTACAACCTAGAACACCGCTTCCATTAAGGCTCTCTGTTTCCCTAGTAACCAAATTTGTTTACGGGGAAATGCTGCCACCTAGTGGCCGTTTCCTGCAAGAACAGCTTTAAACTCACAGCTAATGGTCACTTAACATTCACAAGGACTCAGGGCTGTAAAGGACACCTGCCCTAAAAAACTGTGCAGAAGTAGGGAATGGACAATAAAATTCAAAAGAGGCAAATGTTTCAAGAAGAGAGTATGAAGAGTTTAGGTTTACTCACGCTCTTCTTTAAAACAAGGAAAATGGATAAAAGCTCCACCTCAGGGAGTGTTAGACCCATGCAATCTAATCTACAAAAAGTTTCAACTTACACCAGTCGACTCACCATCAGCAAAAAGTCTACAAACAATAAATGCTGAAGGGGATTTAGAGAACTGTGTACCCTCTACCTGCTGGTGAGACGTAAAGGCGTAACAGCCAATGATGAGAACAGAAAGGAGCTGTGTTTAAAAGTAAAAATGGAGGTACCATTCAATCCAGCAGGCGCACCATTGGACCTCTCACCTGAGAAGACAAGAATCGAGAAGACACAGGCCGCAAAAGCTGCAGTGCAGCCTTATTCACAATAGCCAAGACAGTGAAGCAATCAAAATGTCCAACAACAGGTGAGTGGATAAAGAAGAAGTGGTCCATGTACACAGTGGAATATTAGCCATGGAAAACAATGAACCATTGCTCTCTGAGGCACCACAAATGAGTCTGGAGATAATCACGAAATATGAGGTAAGTCGGAAAGCAAAAGACCTATATTCTATGATATGACTTACAGGCGTTATCTAATAATTGACACAAATGAACATATTTCCCCAGAGAAAGACACTCACAGACTTAGAAAACAAACTGTGCTCATCTAAAAGGAAAAGTGGGGGGAATGGATAAATTAAGATTAGTGTTACTATATGTATACAAACACATATTATATACATATCTCAAAAAGACCGACCACAGAGCAAGGGAGGTCTGCGGAACCCTCAGTAACATTTTACATGGGAAGAGGATCTGTACTTGAATAGACATATATAATGTACAAATGAACCAGATTGTGTACACCTAGGGCAGACAATATTCTAAGCTTTACCCCAATTAAGAAAATTTTTAAAACCAAGAAGAATTAATGAGACATAAACTTATGGGGTTTCTCCATGCACATGCCAATGTAATTTACAACCTAGGACACGACTTCCAGAAAGGCTCTGCTGCCCTAGTACCCAGATTGGGGAATGGAGAAATGCTGCCTGCTTGAGGCCACTTCCCAGAACAGCAGCTTTAAACCCATTGCTAAAGGTCACTAAACATTCACCAAATTGCAGTTCGGTAAATGACACCTGCTATCTAAATAAATTCTGGGGTGGAAAATCGACCAAAATATTAAAAAGAGGGCAAACCTCCAAGAAGACAATTTCAAGAGTTATATTGTACTCCCAATTGTTTCCTTTTTTTAACAGAAAAGAAAACGGCAGAGAAAAATGATGAGTTTTACGAATTTTCAAAGACATGCAAACTCAAATTACAAAAACCTATCAGCTCACAGCAGCCAGAAGGGCCATTAGCATAAATGCTGCAAACAATAAATGCTGAAGCGATTGTGGAGAAATGCGTACCCTCGATTCTAAGGGGGACGTGGTAAGAGCCACTAATGAAAACACAAAGAAGGTGCTTTGAAAAGGGAAACTCCGTGCTACCAGTCAGTCAATCACACCCACTGCTGGGTCTATCACCTGAGAAAATGAGAATCAAAAAGTCACAGGCTGCCAATCCTGCACTCCAACAATATTTACCATAGCCAACACTTGGAAGCAATGAAAATGTCCATCAACCGAGGAATGCACAAAGTAGAAGTGGTCCACGTACACAGTGGAAATTTACTCCAATAAAAAATAAAAATTAAATTTAAAAATCCAACAAAAGTAAGGAGACATCAGCTTGTCTGGGTTTGTCCGGGCACACTCCACTCTAATTTATACCCGAGAAACCCCACAGGCCGCAAGGGCTTTTCCCTAGATACCAGGGTGGGGGACATAGAAAGGCTGCCACCCTCTGGCAGTTACCTGCAAAAGCAGCTTTAAAGCCTGTGCTAATGGTCATTTCATAGGAACAGGTACTGCACAACTGTAAATGAAACCTGCCCTCAAAATGTCTTGAGGGAGGTAACGGACAAAACATTTCAAAATGTGACACATACTTAAAGAGAACACTTTGAAGAACTAAGGGATAATCACAGCTTGAAAAATAAAAAAGACATGCCTTAAAGCTCAATTTCAACGGATTATGTGGCACATTCGAATTCAACCACAGAGAGGTATCAGCTCACACTTGTCAGAATAACCATCAGCAAGAAAACTACAAAACAATAAATGCTGAAGGTGTTGTGGAGAAATGCATACACTCAACTTCAAGTGGGACGTAAGTTGGAAAGGGCCACGAACGAGAACAGAATGGAGGTGCCTTAAAAAGGTAAACATTGAGCTACCATATGATCCAGCAGGCCCACTCCTCGACCTATAATCTAAGAAGAGAGAATTGGAAAGACACAGGCAGGCAAATCTGCATTGCACAGTATTATAATAGCCAAGATAGGGAAGTAACCAAAAAGTCCACCAACAGATGGGTGGACAAAGAAGAACTCTTCCGTGTACAGATGGAATATTCGCTAGTGAAAAAATGAAACAATGTCATTTGCAGCACCATAGATGAGTCTAGACGTAATCACGCCACCTGTAGTAAGTGAGAAAGCAAAAGACACATATCCTGTCATATCCCTTTTAAGAGTTACTTAAAAATTGATACCAATGAAGATATTTCCACAGAGAAAGGCAATCACAGAATCATTAAAAAGCTTATGGTTCACCACATAGAAAGGGATGAGGATTGGATACATTACCATATTGGGTTTAACAGAGATATACAAACCACGTGAAATACATAACCACCAAAGACGTACGGAAGACGAGGAGAAGACTACTCAACATTGTGTCATAACCTACATGGGAAAAGGATGGGAGGAAGAATAGATACATGTATATGTGTGAAAGAACCACATCTTGCACACCTAGAACAAACAAACCATTGTAATCATATTTGCTGGGATAAAAAATAAAAAGTAAATTACAAATATGAACAAGAAGTAATGAGACATAAACTTAAAGGGCTTTTTCCTGGCACATTCCATTCTAATTTACAACCTAGAACACCGCTTCCATTAAGGCTCTCTGTTTCCCTAGTAACCAAATTTGTTTACGGGGAAATGCTGCCACCTAGTGGCCGTTTCCTGCAAGAACAGCTTTAAACTCACAGCTAATGGTCACTTAACATTCACAAGGACTCAGGGCTGTAAAGGACACCTGCCCTAAAAAACTGTGCAGAAGTAGGGAATGGACAATAAAATTCAAAAGAGGCAAATGTTTCAAGAAGAGAGTATGAAGAGTTTAGGTTTACTCACGCTCTTCTTTAAAACAAGGAAAATGGATAAAAGCTCCACCTCAGGGAGTGTTAGACCCATGCAATCTAATCTACAAAAAGTTTCAACTTACACCAGTCGACTCACCATCAGCAAAAAGTCTACAAACAATAAATGCTGAAGGGGATTTAGAGAACTGTGTACCCTCTACCTGCTGGTGAGACGTAAAGGCGTAACAGCCAATGATGAGAACAGAAAGGAGCTGTGTTTAAAAGTAATAATGGAGGTACCATTCAATCCAGCAGGCGCACCATTGGACCTCTCACCTGAGAAGACAAGAATCGAGAAGACACAGGCCGCAAAAGCTGCAGTGCAGCCTTATTCACAATAGCCAAGACAGTGAAGCAATCAAAATGTCCAACAACAGGTGAGTGGATAAAGAAGAAGTGGTCCATGTACACAGTGGAATATTAGCCATGGAAAACAATGAACCATTGCTCTCTGAGGCACCACAAATGAGTCTGGAGATAATCACGAAATATGAGGTAAGTCGGAAAGCAAAAGACCTATATTCTATGATATGACTTACAGGCGTTATCTAATAATTGACACAAATGAACATATTTCCCCAGAGAAAGACACTCACAGACTTAGAAAACAAACTGTGCTCATCTAAAAGGAAAAGTGGGGGGAATGGATAAATTAAGATTAGTGTTACTATATGTATACAAACACATATTATATACATATCTCAAAAAGACCGACCACAGAGCAAGGGAGGTCTGCGGAACCCTCAGTAACATTTTACATGGGAAGAGGATCTGTACTTGAATAGACATATAGAATGTACAAATGAACCAGATTGTGTACACCTAGGGCAGACAATATTCTAAGCTTTACCCCAATTAAGAAAATTTTTAAAACCAAGAAGAATTAATGAGACATAAACTTATGGGGTTTCTCCATGCACATGCCAATGTAATTTACAACCTAGGACACGACTTCCAGAAAGGCTCTGCTGCCCTAGTACCCAGATTGGGGAATGGAGAAATGCTGCCTGCTTGAGGCCACTTCCCAGAACAGCAGCTTTAAACCCATTGCTAAAGGTCACTAAACATTCACCAAATTGCAGTTCGGTAAATGACACCTGCTCTCTAAATAAATTCTGGGGTGGAAAATCGACCAAAAAATTAAAAAGAGGGCAAACCTCCAAGAAGACAATTTCAAGAGTTATATTGTACTCCCATTTGTTTCCTTTTTTTAACAGAAAAGAAAACGGCAGAGAAAAATGATGAGTTTTACGAATTTTCAAAGACATGCAAACTCAAATTACAAAAACCTATCAGCTCACAGCAGCCAGAAGGGCCATTAGCATAAATGCTGCAAACAATAAATGCTGAAGCGATTGTGGAGAAATGCGTACCCTCGATTCTAAGGGGGACGTGGTAAGAGCCACTAATGAAAACACAAAGAAGGTGCTTTGAAAAGGGAAACTCCGTGCTACCAGTCAGTCAATCACACCCACTGCTGGGTCTATCACCTGAGAAAATGAGAATCAAAAAGTCACAGGCTGCCAATCCTGCACTCCAACAATATTTACCATGGCCAACACTTGGAAGCAATGAAAATGTCCATCAACCGAGGAATGCACAAAGTAGAAGTGGTCCACGTACACAGTGGAAATTTACTCCAATAAAAAATAAAAATTAAATTTAAAAATCCAACAAAAGTAAGGAGACATCAGCTTGTCTGGGTTTGTCCGGGCACACTCCACTCTAATTTATACCCGAGAAACCCCACAGGCCGCAAGGGCTTTTCCCTAGATACCAGGGTGGGGGACATAGAAAGGCTGCCACCCTCTGGCAGTTACCTGCAAAAGCAGCTTTAAAGCCTGTGCTAATGGTCATTTCATAGGAACCGGTACTGCAGAACTGTAAATGAAACCTGCCCTCAAAATGTCTTGAGGGAGGTAACGGACAAAACATTTCAAAATGTGACACATACTTAAAGAGAACACTTTGAAGAACTAAGGGATAATCACAGCTTGAAAAATAAAAAAAGACATGCCTTAAAGCTCAATTTCAACGGATTATGTGGCACATTCGAATTCAACCACAGAGAGGTATCAGCTCACACTTGTCAGAATAACCATCAGCAAGAAAACTACAAAACAATAAATGCTGAAGGTGTTGTGGAGAAATGCATACACTCAACTTCAAGTGGGACGTAAGTTGGAAAGGGCCACGAATGAGAACAGAATGGAGGTGCCTTAAAAAGGTAAACATTGAGCTACCATATGATCCAGCAGGCCCACTCCTCGACCTATAATCTAAGAAGAGAGAATTGGAAAGACACAGGCAGGCAAATCTGCATTGCACAGTATTATAATAGCCAAGATAGGGAAGTAACCAAAAAGTCCACCAACAGATGGGTGGACAAAGAAGAACTCTTCCGTGTACAGATGGAATATTCGCTAGTGAAAAAATGAAACAATGCCATTTGCAGCACCATAGATGAGTCTAGACGTAATCACGCCACCTGTAGTAAGTGAGAAAGCAAAAGACACATATCCTGTCATATCCCTTTTAAGAGTTACTTAAAAATTGATACCAATGAAGATATTTCCACAGAGAAAGGCAATCACAGAATCATTAAAAAGCTTATGGTTCACCACATAGAAAGGGATGAGGATTGGATACATTACCATATTGGGTTTAACAGAGATATACAAACCACGTGAAATACATAACCACCAAAGACGTACGGAAGACGAGGAGAAGACTACTCAACATTGTGTCATAACCTACATGGGAAAAGGATGGGAGGAAGAATAGATACATGTATATGTGTGAAAGAACCACATCTTGCACACCTAGAACAAACAAACCATTGTAATCATATTTGCTGGGATAAAAAATAAAAAGTAAATTACAAATATGAACAAGAAGTAATGAGACATAAACTTAAAGGGCTTTTTCCTGGCACATTCCATTCTAATTTACAACCTAGAACACCGCTTCCATTAAGGCTCTCTGTTTCCCTAGTAACCAAATTTGTTTACGGGGAAATGCTGCCACCTAGTGGCCGTTCCCTGCAAGAACAGCTTTAAACTCACAGCTAATGGTCACTTAACATTCACAAGGACTCAGGGCTGTAAAGGACACCTGCCCTAAAAAACTGTGCAGAAGTAGGGAATGGACAATAAAATTCAAAAGAGGCAAATGTTTCAAGAAGAGAGTATGAAGAGTTTAGGTTTACTCACGCTCTTCTTTAAAACAAGGAAAATGGATAAAAGCTCCACCTCAGGGAGTGTTAGACCCATGCAATCTAATCTACAAAAAGTTTCAACTTACACCAGTCGACTCACCATCAGCAAAAAGTCTACAAACAATAAATGCTGAAGGGGATTTAGAGAACTGTGTACCCTCTACCTGCTGGTGAGACGTAAAGGCGTAACAGCCAATGATGAGAACAGAAAGGAGCTGTGTTTAAAAGTAAAAATGGAGGTACCATTCAATCCAGCAGGCGCACCATTGGACCTCTCACCTGAGAAGACAAGAATCGAGAAGACACAGGCCGCAAAAGCTGCAGTGCAGCCTTATTCACAATAGCCAAGACAGTGAAGCAATCAAAATGTCCAACAACAGGTGAGTGGATAAAGAAGAAGTGGTCCATGTACACAGTGGAATATTAGCCATGGAAAACAATGAACCATTGCTCTCTGAGGCACCACAAATGAGTCTGGAGATAATCACGAAATATGAGGTAAGTCGGAAAGCAAAAGACCTATATTCTATGATATGACTTACAGGCGTTATCTAATAACTGACACAAACGAACATATTTCCACAGAGAAAGACACTCACAGACTTAGAAAACAAACTGTGCTCATCTAAAAGGAAAAGTGGGGGGAATGGATAAATTAAGATTAGTGTTACTATATGTATACAAACACATATTATATACATATCTCAAAAAGACCGACCATAGAGCAAGGGAGGTCTGCGGAACCCTCAGTAACATTTTACATGGGAAGAGGATCTGTACTTGAATAGACATATAGAATGTACAAATGAACCAGATTGTGTACACCTAGGGCAGACAATATTCTAAGCTTTACCCCAATTAAGAAAATTTTTAAAACCAAGAAGAATTAATGAGACATAAACTTATGGGGTTTCTCCATGCACATGCCAATGTAATTTACAACCTAGGACACGACTTCCAGAAAGGCTCTGCTGCCCTAGTACCCAGATTGGGGAATGGAGAAATGCTGCCTGCTTGAGGCCACTTCCCAGAACAGCAGCTTTAAACCCATTGCTAAAGGTCACTAAACATTCACCAAATTGCAGTTCGGTAAATGACACCTGCTCTCTAAATAAATTCTGGGGTGGAAAATCGACCAAAAAATTAAAAAGAGGGCAAACCTCCAAGAAGACAATTTCAAGAGTTATATTGTACTCCCAATTGTTTCCTTTTTTTAACAGAAAAGAAAACGGCAGAGAAAAATGATGAGTTTTACGAATTTTCAAAGACATGCAAACTCAAATTACAAAAACCTATCAGCTCACAGCAGCCAGAAGGGCCATTAGCATAAATGCTGCAAACAATAAATGCTGAAGCGATTGTGGAGAAATGCGTACCCTCGATTCTAAGGGGGACGTGGTAAGAGCCACTAATGAAAACACAAAGAAGGTGCTTTGAAAAGGGAAACTCCGTGCTACCAGTCAGTCAATCACACCCACTGCTGGGTCTATCACCTGAGAAAATGAGAATCAAAAAGTCACAGGCTGCCAATCCTGCACTCCAACAATATTTACCATGGCCAACACTTGGAAGCAATGAAAATGTCCATCAACCGAGGAATGCACAAAGTAGAAGTGGTCCACGTACACAGTGGAAATTTACTCCAATAAAAAATAAAAATTAAATTTAAAAATCCAACAAAAGTAAGGAGACATCAGCTTGTCTGGGTTTGTCCGGGCACACTCCACTCTAATTTATACCCGAGAAACCCCACAGGCCGCAAGGGCTTTTCCCTAGATACCAGGGTGGGGGACATAGAAAGGCTGCCACCCTCTGGCAGTTACCTGCAAAAGCAGCTTTAAAGCCTGTGCTAATGGTCATTTCATAGGAACCGGTACTGCAGAACTGTAAATGAAACCTGCCCTCAAAATGTCTTGAGGGAGGTAACGGACAAAACATTTCAAAATGTGACACATACTTAAAGAGAACACTTTGAAGAACTAAGGGATAATCACAGCTTGAAAAATAAAAAAAGACATGCCTTAAAGCTCAATTTCAACGGATTATGTGGCACATTCGAATTCAACCACAGAGAGGTATCAGCTCACACTTGTCAGAATAACCATCAGCAAGAAAACTACAAAACAATAAATGCTGAAGGTGTTGTGGAGAAATGCATACACTCAACTTCAAGTGGGACGTAAGTTGGAAAGGGCCACGAATGAGAACAGAATGGAGGTGCCTTAAAAAGGTAAACATTGAGCTACCATATGATCCAGCAGGCCCACTCCTCGACCTATAATCTAAGAAGAGAGAATTGGAAAGACACAGGCAGGCAAATCTGCATTGCACAGTATTATAATAGCCAAGATAGGGAAGTAACCAAAAAGTCCACCAACAGATGGGTGGACAAAGAAGAACTCTTCCGTGTACAGATGGAATATTCGCTAGTGAAAAAATGAAACAATGCCATTTGCAGCACCATAGATGAGTCTAGACGTAATCACGCCACCTGTAGTAAGTGAGAAAGCAAAAGACACATATCCTGTCATATCCCTTTTAAGAGTTACTTAAAAATTGATACCAATGAAGATATTTCCACAGAGAAAGGCAATCACAGAATCATTAAAAAGCTTATGGTTCACCACATAGAAAGGGATGAGGATTGGATACATTACCATATTGGGTTTAACAGAGATATACAAACCACGTGAAATACATAACCACCAAAGACGTACGGAAGACGAGGAGAAGACTACTCAACATTGTGTCATAACCTACATGGGAAAAGGATGGGAGGAAGAATAGATACATGTATATGTGTGAAAGAACCACATCTTGCACACCTAGAACAAACAAACCATTGTAATCATATTTGCTGGGATAAAAAATAAAAAGTAAATTACAAATATGAACAAGAAGTAATGAGACATAAACTTAAAGGGCTTTTTCCTGGCACATTCCATTCTAATTTACAACCTAGAACACCGCTTCCATTAAGGCTCTCTGTTTCCCTAGTAACCAAATTTGTTTACGGGGAAATGCTGCCACCTAGTGGCCGTTCCCTGCAAGAACAGCTTTAAACTCACAGCTAATGGTCACTTAACATTCACAAGGACTCAGGGCTGTAAAGGACACCTGCCCTAAAAAACTGTGCAGAAGTAGGGAATGGACAATAAAATTCAAAAGAGGCAAATGTTTCAAGAAGAGAGTATGAAGAGTTTAGGTTTACTCACGCTCTTCTTTAAAACAAGGAAAATGGATAAAAGCTCCACCTCAGGGAGTGTTAGACCCATGCAATCTAATCTACAAAAAGTTTCAACTTACACCAGTCGACTCACCATCAGCAAAAAGTCTACAAACAATAAATGCTGAAGGGGATTTAGAGAACTGTGTACCCTCTACCTGCTGGTGAGACGTAAAGGCGTAACAGCCAATGATGAGAACAGAAAGGAGCTGTGTTTAAAAGTAAAAATGGAGGTACCATTCAATCCAGCAGGCGCACCATTGGACCTCTCACCTGAGAAGACAAGAATCGAGAAGACACAGGCCGCAAAAGCTGCAGTGCAGCCTTATTCACAATAGCCAAGACAGTGAAGCAATCAAAATGTCCAACAACAGGTGAGTGGATAAAGAAGAAGTGGTCCATGTACACAGTGGAATATTAGCCATGGAAAACAATGAACCATTGCTCTCTGAGGCACCACAAATGAGTCTGGAGATAATCACGAAATATGAGGTAAGTCGGAAAGCAAAAGACCTATATTCTATGATATGACTTACAGGCGTTATCTAATAACTGACACAAACGAACATATTTCCACAGAGAAAGACACTCACAGACTTAGAAAACAAACTGTGCTCATCTAAAAGGAAAAGTGGGGGGAATGGATAAATTAAGATTAGTGTTACTATATGTATACAAACACATATTATATACATATCTCAAAAAGACCGACCATAGAGCAAGGGAGGTCTGCGGAACCCTCAGTAACATTTTACATGGGAAGAGGATCTGTACTTGAATAGACATATAGAATGTACAAATGAACCAGATTGTGTACACCTAGGGCAGACAATATTCTAAGCTTTACCCCAATTAAGAAAATTTTTAAAACCAAGAAGAATTAATGAGACATAAACTTATGGGGTTTCTCCATGCACATGCCAATGTAATTTACAACCTAGGACACGACTTCCAGAAAGGCTCTGCTGCCCTAGTACCCAGATTGGGGAATGGAGAAATGCTGCCTGCTTGAGGCCACTTCCCAGAACAGCAGCTTTAAACCCATTGCTAAAGGTCACTAAACATTCACCAAATTGCAGTTCGGTAAATGACACCTGCTCTCTAAATAAATTCTGGGGTGGAAAATCGACCAAAAAATTAAAAAGAGGGCAAACCTCCAAGAAGACAATTTCAAGAGTTATATTGTACTCCCAATTGTTTCCTTTTTTTAACAGAAAAGAAAACGGCAGAGAAAAATGATGAGTTTTACGAATTTTCAAAGACATGCAAACTCAAATTACAAAAACCTATCAGCTCACAGCAGCCAGAAGGGCCATTAGCATAAATGCTGCAAACAATAAATGCTGAAGCGATTGTGGAGAAATGCGTACCCTCGATTCTAAGGGGGACGTGGTAAGAGCCACTAATGAAAACACAAAGAAGGTGCTTTGAAAAGGGAAACTCCGTGCTACCAGTCAGTCAATCACACCCACTGCTGGGTCTATCACCTGAGAAAATGAGAATCAAAAAGTCACAGGCTGCCAATCCTGCACTCCAACAATATTTACCATGGCCAACACTTGGAAGCAATGAAAATGTCCATCAACCGAGGAATGCACAAAGTAGAAGTGGTCCACGTACACAGTGGAAATTTACTCCAATAAAAAATAAAAATTAAATTTAAAAATCCAACAAAAGTAAGGAGACATCAGCTTGTCTGGGTTTGTCCGGGCACACTCCACTCTAATTTATACCCGAGAAACCCCACAGGCCGCAAGGGCTTTTCCCTAGATACCAGGGTGGGGGACATAGAAAGGCTGCCACCCTCTGGCAGTTACCTGCAAAAGCAGCTTTAAAGCCTGTGCTAATGGTCATTTCATAGGAACCGGTACTGCAGAACTGTAAATGAAACCTGCCCTCAAAATGTCTTGAGGGAGGTAACGGACAAAACATTTCAAAATGTGACACATACTTAAAGAGAACACTTTGAAGAACTAAGGGATAATCACAGCTTGAAAAATAAAAAAAGACATGCCTTAAAGCTCAATTTCAACGGATTATGTGGCACATTCGAATTCAACCACAGAGAGGTATCAGCTCACACTTGTCAGAATAACCATCAGCAAGAAAACTACAAAACAATAAATGCTGAAGGTGTTGTGGAGAAATGCATACACTCAACTTCAAGTGGGACGTAAGTTGGAAAGGGCCACGAATGAGAACAGAATGGAGGTGCCTTAAAAAGGTAAACATTGAGCTACCATATGATCCAGCAGGCCCACTCCTCGACCTATAATCTAAGAAGAGAGAATTGGAAAGACACAGGCAGGCAAATCTGCATTGCACAGTATTATAATAGCCAAGATAGGGAAGTAACCAAAAAGTCCACCAACAGATGGGTGGACAAAGAAGAACTCTTCCGTGTACAGATGGAATATTCGCTAGTGAAAAAATGAAACAATGCCATTTGCAGCACCATAGATGAGTCTAGACGTAATCACGCCACCTGTAGTAAGTGAGAAAGCAAAAGACACATATCCTGTCATATCCCTTTTAAGAGTTACTTAAAAATTGATACCAATGAAGATATTTCCACAGAGAAAGGCAATCACAGAATCATTAAAAAGCTTATGGTTCACCACATAGAAAGGGATGAGGATTGGATACATTACCATATTGGGTTTAACAGAGATATACAAACCACGTGAAATACATAACCACCAAAGACGTACGGAAGACGAGGAGAAGACTACTCAACATTGTGTCATAACCTACATGGGAAAAGGATGGGAGGAAGAATAGATACATGTATATGTGTGAAAGAACCACATCTTGCACACCTAGAACAAACAAACCATTGTAATCATATTTGCTGGGATAAAAAATAAAAAGTAAATTACAAATATGAACAAGAAGTAATGAGACATAAACTTAAAGGGCTTTTTCCTGGCACATTCCATTCTAATTTACAACCTAGAACACCGCTTCCATTAAGGCTCTCTGTTTCCCTAGTAACCAAATTTGTTTACGGGGAAATGCTGCCACCTAGTGGCCGTTCCCTGCAAGAACAGCTTTAAACTCACAGCTAATGGTCACTTAACATTCACAAGGACTCAGGGCTGTAAAGGACACCTGCCCTAAAAAACTGTGCAGAAGTAGGGAATGGACAATAAAATTCAAAAGAGGCAAATGTTTCAAGAAGAGAGTATGAAGAGTTTAGGTTTACTCACGCTCTTCTTTAAAACAAGGAAAATGGATAAAAGCTCCACCTCAGGGAGTGTTAGACCCATGCAATCTAATCTACAAAAAGTTTCAACTTACACCAGTCGACTCACCATCAGCAAAAAGTCTACAAACAATAAATGCTGAAGGGGATTTAGAGAACTGTGTACCCTCTACCTGCTGGTGAGACGTAAAGGCGTAACAGCCAATGATGAGAACAGAAAGGAGCTGTGTTTAAAAGTAAAAATGGAGGTACCATTCAATCCAGCAGGCGCACCATTGGACCTCTCACCTGAGAAGACAAGAATCGAGAAGACACAGGCCGCAAAAGCTGCAGTGCAGCCTTATTCACAATAGCCAAGACAGTGAAGCAATCAAAATGTCCAACAACAGGTGAGTGGATAAAGAAGAAGTGGTCCATGTACACAGTGGAATATTAGCCATGGAAAACAATGAACCATTGCTCTCTGAGGCACCACAAATGAGTCTGGAGATAATCACGAAATATGAGGTAAGTCGGAAAGCAAAAGACCTATATTCTATGATATGACTTACAGGCGTTATCTAATAACTGACACAAACGAACATATTTCCACAGAGAAAGACACTCACAGACTTAGAAAACAAACTGTGCTCATCTAAAAGGAAAAGTGGGGGGAATGGATAAATTAAGATTAGTGTTACTATATGTATACAAACACATATTATATACATATCTCAAAAAGACCGACCATAGAGCAAGGGAGGTCTGCGGAACCCTCAGTAACATTTTACATGGGAAGAGGATCTGTACTTGAATAGACATATAGAATGTACAAATGAACCAGATTGTGTACACCTAGGGCAGACAATATTCTAAGCTTTACCCCAATTAAGAAAATTTTTAAAACCAAGAAGAATTAATGAGACATAAACTTATGGGGTTTCTCCATGCACATGCCAATGTAATTTACAACCTAGGACACGACTTCCAGAAAGGCTCTGCTGCCCTAGTACCCAGATTGGGGAATGGAGAAATGCTGCCTGCTTGAGGCCACTTCCCAGAACAGCAGCTTTAAACCCATTGCTAAAGGTCACTAAACATTCACCAAATTGCAGTTCGGTAAATGACACCTGCTCTCTAAATAAATTCTGGGGTGGAAAATCGACCAAAAAATTAAAAAGAGGGCAAACCTCCAAGAAGACAATTTCAAGAGTTATATTGTACTCCCAATTGTTTCCTTTTTTTAACAGAAAAGAAAACGGCAGAGAAAAATGATGAGTTTTACGAATTTTCAAAGACATGCAAACTCAAATTACAAAAACCTATCAGCTCACAGCAGCCAGAAGGGCCATTAGCATAAATGCTGCAAACAATAAATGCTGAAGCGATTGTGGAGAAATGCGTACCCTCGATTCTAAGGGGGACGTGGTAAGAGCCACTAATGAAAACACAAAGAAGGTGCTTTGAAAAGGGAAACTCCGTGCTACCAGTCAGTCAATCACACCCACTGCTGGGTCTATCACCTGAGAAAATGAGAATCAAAAAGTCACAGGCTGCCAATCCTGCACTCCAACAATATTTACCATGGCCAACACTTGGAAGCAATGAAAATGTCCATCAACCGAGGAATGCACAAAGTAGAAGTGGTCCACGTACACAGTGGAAATTTACTCCAATAAAAAATAAAAATTAAATTTAAAAATCCAACAAAAGTAAGGAGACATCAGCTTGTCTGGGTTTGTCCGGGCACACTCCACTCTAATTTATACCCGAGAAACCCCACAGGCCGCAAGGGCTTTTCCCTAGATACCAGGGTGGGGGACATAGAAAGGCTGCCACCCTCTGGCAGTTACCTGCAAAAGCAGCTTTAAAGCCTGTGCTAATGGTCATTTCATAGGAACCGGTACTGCAGAACTGTAAATGAAACCTGCCCTCAAAATGTCTTGAGGGAGGTAACGGACAAAACATTTCAAAATGTGACACATACTTAAAGAGAACACTTTGAAGAACTAAGGGATAATCACAGCTTGAAAAATAAAAAAAGACATGCCTTAAAGCTCAATTTCAACGGATTATGTGGCACATTCGAATTCAACCACAGAGAGGTATCAGCTCACACTTGTCAGAATAACCATCAGCAAGAAAACTACAAAACAATAAATGCTGAAGGTGTTGTGGAGAAATGCATACACTCAACTTCAAGTGGGACGTAAGTTGGAAAGGGCCACGAATGAGAACAGAATGGAGGTGCCTTAAAAAGGTAAACATTGAGCTACCATATGATCCAGCAGGCCCACTCCTCGACCTATAATCTAAGAAGAGAGAATTGGAAAGACACAGGCAGGCAAATCTGCATTGCACAGTATTATAATAGCCAAGATAGGGAAGTAACCAAAAAGTCCACCAACAGATGGGTGGACAAAGAAGAACTCTTCCGTGTACAGATGGAATATTCGCTAGTGAAAAAATGAAACAATGCCATTTGCAGCACCATAGATGAGTCTAGACGTAATCACGCCACCTGTAGTAAGTGAGAAAGCAAAAGACACATATCCTGTCATATCCCTTTTAAGAGTTACTTAAAAATTGATACCAATGAAGATATTTCCACAGAGAAAGGCAATCACAGAATCATTAAAAAGCTTATGGTTCACCACATAGAAAGGGATGAGGATTGGATACATTACCATATTGGGTTTAACAGAGATATACAAACCACGTGAAATACATAACCACCAAAGACGTACGGAAGACGAGGAGAAGACTACTCAACATTGTGTCATAACCTACATGGGAAAAGGATGGGAGGAAGAATAGATACATGTATATGTGTGAAAGAACCACATCTTGCACACCTAGAACAAACAAACCATTGTAATCATATTTGCTGGGATAAAAAATAAAAAGTAAATTACAAATATGAACAAGAAGTAATGAGACATAAACTTAAAGGGCTTTTTCCTGGCACATTCCATTCTAATTTACAACCTAGAACACCGCTTCCATTAAGGCTCTCTGTTTCCCTAGTAACCAAATTTGTTTACGGGGAAATGCTGCCACCTAGTGGCCGTTCCCTGCAAGAACAGCTTTAAACTCACAGCTAATGGTCACTTAACATTCACAAGGACTCAGGGCTGTAAAGGACACCTGCCCTAAAAAACTGTGCAGAAGTAGGGAATGGACAATAAAATTCAAAAGAGGCAAATGTTTCAAGAAGAGAGTATGAAGAGTTTAGGTTTACTCACGCTCTTCTTTAAAACAAGGAAAATGGATAAAAGCTCAACCTCAGGGAGTGTTAGACCCATGCAATCTAATCTACAAAAAGTTTCAACTTACACCAGTCGACTCACCATCAGCAAAAAGTCTACAAACAATAAATGCTGAAGGGGATTTAGAGAACTGTGTACCCTCTACCTGCTGGTGAGACGTAAAGGCGTAACAGCCAATGATGAGAACAGAAAGGAGCTGTGTTTAAAAGTAAAAATGGAGGTACCATTCAATCCAGCAGGCGCACCATTGGACCTCTCACCTGAGAAGACAAGAATCGAGAAGACACAGGCCGCAAAAGCTGCAGTGCAGCCTTATTCACAATAGCCAAGACAGTGAAGCAATCAAAATGTCCAACAACAGGTGAGTGGATAAAGAAGAAGTGGTCCATGTACACAGTGGAATATTAGCCATGGAAAACAATGAACCATTGCTCTCTGAGGCACCACAAATGAGTCTGGAGATAATCACGAAATATGAGGTAAGTCGGAAAGCAAAAGACCTATATTCTATGATATGACTTACAGGCGTTATCTAATAACTGACACAAACGAACATATTTCCACAGAGAAAGACACTCACAGACTTAGAAAACAAACTGTGCTCATCTAAAAGGAAAAGTGGGGGGAATGGATAAATTAAGATTAGTGTTACTATATGTATACAAACACATATTATATACATATCTCAAAAAGACCGACCATAGAGCAAGGGAGGTCTGCGGAACCCTCAGTAACATTTTACATGGGAAGAGGATCTGTACTTGAATAGACATATAGAATGTACAAATGAACCAGATTGTGTACACCTAGGGCAGACAATATTCTAAGCTTTACCCCAATTAAGAAAATTTTTAAAACCAAGAAGAATTAATGAGACATAAACTTATGGGGTTTCTCCATGCACATGCCAATGTAATTTACAACCTAGGACACGACTTCCAGAAAGGCTCTGCTGCCCTAGTACCCAGATTGGGGAATGGAGAAATGCTGCCTGCTTGAGGCCACTTCCCAGAACAGCAGCTTTAAACCCATTGCTAAAGGTCACTAAACATTCACCAAATTGCAGTTCGGTAAATGACACCTGCTCTCTAAATAAATTCTGGGGTGGAAAATCGACCAAAAAATTAAAAAGAGGGCAAACCTCCAAGAAGACAATTTCAAGAGTTATATTGTACTCCCAATTGTTTCCTTTTTTTAACAGAAAAGAAAACGGCAGAGAAAAATGATGAGTTTTACGAATTTTCAAAGACATGCAAACTCAAATTACAAAAACCTATCAGCTCACAGCAGCCAGAAGGGCCATTAGCATAAATGCTGCAAACAATAAATGCTGAAGCGATTGTGGAGAAATGCGTACCCTCGATTCTAAGGGGGACGTGGTAAGAGCCACTAATGAAAACACAAAGAAGGTGCTTTGAAAAGGGAAACTCCGTGCTACCAGTCAGTCAATCACACCCACTGCTGGGTCTATCACCTGAGAAAATGAGAATCAAAAAGTCACAGGCTGCCAATCCTGCACTCCAACAATATTTACCATAGCCAACACTTGGAAGCAATGAAAATGTCCATCAACCGAGGAATGCACAAAGTAGAAGTGGTCCACGTACACAGTGGAAATTTACTCCAATAAAAAATAAAAATTAAATTTAAAAATCCAACAAAAGTAAGGAGACATCAGCTTGTGTGGGTTTGTCCGGGCACACTCCACTCTAATTTATACCCGAGAAACCCCACAGGCCGCAAGGGCTTTTCCCTAGATACCAGGGTGGGGGACATAGAAAGGCTGCCACCCTCTGGCAGTTACCTGCAAAAGCAGCTTTAAAGCCTGTGCTAATGGTCATTTCATAGGAACCGGTACTGCAGAACTGTAAATGAAACCTGCCCTCAAAATGTCTTGAGGGAGGTAACGGACAAAACATTTCAAAATGTGACACATACTTAAAGAGAACACTTTGAAGAACTAAGGGATAATCACAGCTTGAAAAATAAAAAAGACATGCCTTAAAGCTCAATTTCAACGGATTATGTGGCACATTCGAATTCAACCACAGAGAGGTATCAGCTCACACTTGTCAGAATAACCATCAGCAAGAAAACTACAAAACAATAAATGCTGAAGGTGTTGTGGAGAAATGCATACACTCAACTTCAAGTGGGACGTAAGTTGGAAAGGGCCACGAATGAGAACAGAATGGAGGTGCCTTAAAAAGGTAAACATTGAGCTACCATATGATCCAGCAGGCCCACTCCTCGACCTATAATCTAAGAAGAGAGAATTGGAAAGACACAGGCAGGCAAATCTGCATTGCACAGTATTATAATAGCCAAGATAGGGAAGTAACCAAAAAGTCCACCAACAGATGGGTGGACAAAGAAGAACTCTTCCGTGTACAGATGGAATATTCGCTAGTGAAAAAATGAAACAATGCCATTTGCAGCACCATAGATGAGTCTAGACGTAATCACGCCACCTGTAGTAAGTGAGAAAGCAAAAGACACATATCCTGTCATATCCCTTTTAAGAGTTACTTAAAAATTGATACCAATGAAGATATTTCCACAGAGAAAGGCAATCACAGAATCATTAAAAAGCTTATGGTTCACCACATAGAAAGGGATGAGGATTGGATACATTACCATATTGGGTTTAACAGAGATATACAAACCACGTGAAATACATAACCACCAAAGACGTACGGAAGACGAGGAGAAGACTACTCAACATTGTGTCATAACCTACATGGGAAAAGGATGGGAGGAAGAATAGATACATGTATATGTGTGAAAGAACCACATCTTGCACACCTAGAACAAACAAACCATTGTAATCATATTTGCTGGGATAAAAAATAAAAAGTAAATTACAAATATGAACAAGAAGTAATGAGACATAAACTTAAAGGGCTTTTTCCTGGCACATTCCATTCTAATTTACAACCTAGAACACCGCTTCCATTAAGGCTCTCTGTTTCCCTAGTAACCAAATTTGTTTACGGGGAAATGCTGCCACCTAGTGGCCGTTCCCTGCAAGAACAGCTTTAAACTCACAGCTAATGGTCACTTAACATTCACAAGGACTCAGGGCTGTAAAGGACACCTGCCCTAAAAAACTGTGCAGAAGTAGGGAATGGACAATAAAATTCAAAAGAGGCAAATGTTTCAAGAAGAGAGTATGAAGAGTTTAGGTTTACTCACGCTCTTCTTTAAAACAAGGAAAATGGATAAAAGCTCAACCTCAGGGAGTGTTAGACCCATGCAATCTAATCTACAAAAAGTTTCAACTTACACCAGTCGACTCACCATCAGCAAAAAGTCTACAAACAATAAATGCTGAAGGGGATTTAGAGAACTGTGTACCCTCTACCTGCTGGTGAGACGTAAAGGCGTAACAGCCAATGATGAGAACAGAAAGGAGCTGTGTTTAAAAGTAAAAATGGAGGTACCATTCAATCCAGCAGGCGCACCATTGGACCTCTCACCTGAGAAGACAAGAATCGAGAAGACACAGGCCGCAAAAGCTGCAGTGCAGCCTTATTCACAATAGCCAAGACAGTGAAGCAATCAAAATGTCCAACAACAGGTGAGTGGATAAAGAAGAAGTGGTCCATGTACACAGTGGAATATTAGCCATGGAAAACAATGAACCATTGCTCTCTGAGGCACCACAAATGAGTCTGGAGATAATCACGAAATATGAGGTAAGTCGGAAAGCAAAAGACCTATATTCTATGATATGACTTACAGGCGTTATCTAATAACTGACACAAACGAACATATTTCCACAGAGAAAGACACTCACAGACTTAGAAAACAAACTGTGCTCATCTAAAAGGAAAAGTGGGGGGAATGGATAAATTAAGATTAGTGTTACTATATGTATACAAACACATATTATATACATATCTCAAAAAGACCGACCATAGAGCAAGGGAGGTCTGCGGAACCCTCAGTAACATTTTACATGGGAAGAGGATCTGTACTTGAATAGACATATAGAATGTACAAATGAACCAGATTGTGTACACCTAGGGCAGACAATATTCTAAGCTTTACCCCAATTAAGAAAATTTTTAAAACCAAGAAGAATTAATGAGACATAAACTTATGGGGTTTCTCCATGCACATGCCAATGTAATTTACAACCTAGGACACGACTTCCAGAAAGGCTCTGCTGCCCTAGTACCCAGATTGGGGAATGGAGAAATGCTGCCTGCTTGAGGCCACTTCCCAGAACAGCAGCTTTAAACCCATTGCTAAAGGTCACTAAACATTCACCAAATTGCAGTTCGGTAAATGACACCTGCTCTCTAAATAAATTCTGGGGTGGAAAATCGACCAAAAAATTAAAAAGAGGGCAAACCTCCAAGAAGACAATTTCAAGAGTTATATTGTACTCCCAATTGTTTCCTTTTTTTAACAGAAAAGAAAACGGCAGAGAAAAATGATGAGTTTTACGAATTTTCAAAGACATGCAAACTCAAATTACAAAAACCTATCAGCTCACAGCAGCCAGAAGGGCCATTAGCATAAATGCTGCAAACAATAAATGCTGAAGCGATTGTGGAGAAATGCGTACCCTCGATTCTAAGGGGGACGTGGTAAGAGCCACTAATGAAAACACAAAGAAGGTGCTTTGAAAAGGGAAACTCCGTGCTACCAGTCAGTCAATCACACCCACTGCTGGGTCTATCACCTGAGAAAATGAGAATCAAAAAGTCACAGGCTGCCAATCCTGCACTCCAACAATATTTACCATAGCCAACACTTGGAAGCAATGAAAATGTCCATCAACCGAGGAATGCACAAAGTAGAAGTGGTCCACGTACACAGTGGAAATTTACTCCAATAAAAAATAAAAATTAAATTTAAAAATCCAACAAAAGTAAGGAGACATCAGCTTGTCTGGGTTTGTCCGGGCACACTCCACTCTAATTTATACCCGAGAAACCCCACAGGCCGCAAGGGCTTTTCCCTAGATACCAGGGTGGGGGACATAGAAAGGCTGCCACCCTCTGGCAGTTACCTGCAAAAGCAGCTTTAAAGCCTGTGCTAATGGTCATTTCATAGGAACCGGTACTGCAGAACTGTAAATGAAACCTGCCCTCAAAATGTCTTGAGGGAGGTAACGGACAAAACATTTCAAAATGTGACACATACTTAAAGAGAACACTTTGAAGAACTAAGGGATAATCACAGCTTGAAAAATAAAAAAGACATGCCTTAAAGCTCAATTTCAACGGATTATGTGGCACATTCGAATTCAACCACAGAGAGGTATCAGCTCACACTTGTCAGAATAACCATCAGCAAGAAAACTACAAAACAATAAATGCTGAAGGTGTTGTGGAGAAATGCATACACTCAACTTCAAGTGGGACGTAAGTTGGAAAGGGCCACGAATGAGAACAGAATGGAGGTGCCTTAAAAAGGTAAACATTGAGCTACCATATGATCCAGCAGGCCCACTCCTCGACCTATAATCTAAGAAGAGAGAATTGGAAAGACACAGGCAGGCAAATCTGCATTGCACAGTATTATAATAGCCAAGATAGGGAAGTAACCAAAAAGTCCACCAACAGATGGGTGGACAAAGAAGAACTCTTCCGTGTACAGATGGAATATTCGCTAGTGAAAAAATGAAACAATGCCATTTGCAGCACCATAGATGAGTCTAGACGTAATCACGCCACCTGTAGTAAGTGAGAAAGCAAAAGACACATATCCTGTCATATCCCTTTTAAGAGTTACTTAAAAATTGATACCAATGAAGATATTTCCACAGAGAAAGGCAATCACAGAATCATTAAAAAGCTTATGGTTCACCACATAGAAAGGGATGAGGATTGGATACATTACCATATTGGGTTTAACAGAGATATACAAACCACGTGAAATACATAACCACCAAAGACGTACGGAAGACGAGGAGAAGACTACTCAACATTGTGTCATAACCTACATGGGAAAAGGATGGGAGGAAGAATAGATACATGTATATGTGTGAAAGAACCACATCTTGCACACCTAGAACAAACAAACCATTGTAATCATATTTGCTGGGATAAAAAATAAAAAGTAAATTACAAATATGAACAAGAAGTAATGAGACATAAACTTAAAGGGCTTTTTCCTGGCACATTCCATTCTAATTTACAACCTAGAACACCGCTTCCATTAAGGCTCTCTGTTTCCCTAGTAACCAAATTTGTTTACGGGGAAATGCTGCCACCTAGTGGCCGTTCCCTGCAAGAACAGCTTTAAACTCACAGCTAATGGTCACTTAACATTCACAAGGACTCAGGGCTGTAAAGGACACCTGCCCTAAAAAACTGTGCAGAAGTAGGGAATGGACAATAAAATTCAAAAGAGGCAAATGTTTCAAGAAGAGAGTATGAAGAGTTTAGGTTTACTCACGCTCTTCTTTAAAACAAGGAAAATGGATAAAAGCTCAACCTCAGGGAGTGTTAGACCCATGCAATCTAATCTACAAAAAGTTTCAACTTACACCAGTCGACTCACCATCAGCAAAAAGTCTACAAACAATAAATGCTGAAGGGGATTTAGAGAACTGTGTACCCTCTACCTGCTGGTGAGACGTAAAGGCGTAACAGCCAATGATGAGAACAGAAAGGAGCTGTGTTTAAAAGTAAAAATGGAGGTACCATTCAATCCAGCAGGCGCACCATTGGACCTCTCACCTGAGAAGACAAGAATCGAGAAGACACAGGCCGCAAAAGCTGCAGTGCAGCCTTATTCACAATAGCCAAGACAGTGAAGCAATCAAAATGTCCAACAACAGGTGAGTGGATAAAGAAGAAGTGGTCCATGTACACAGTGGAATATTAGCCATGGAAAACAATGAACCATTGCTCTCTGAGGCACCACAAATGAGTCTGGAGATAATCACGAAATATGAGGTAAGTCGGAAAGCAAAAGACCTATATTCTATGATATGACTTACAGGCGTTATCTAATAACTGACACAAACGAACATATTTCCACAGAGAAAGACACTCACAGACTTAGAAAACAAACTGTGCTCATCTAAAAGGAAAAGTGGGGGGAATGGATAAATTAAGATTAGTGTTACTATATGTATACAAACACATATTATATACATATCTCAAAAAGACCGACCATAGAGCAAGGGAGGTCTGCGGAACCCTCAGTAACATTTTACATGGGAAGAGGATCTGTACTTGAATAGACATATAGAATGTACAAATGAACCAGATTGTGTACACCTAGGGCAGACAATATTCTAAGCTTTACCCCAATTAAGAAAATTTTTAAAACCAAGAAGAATTAATGAGACATAAACTTATGGGGTTTCTCCATGCACATGCCAATGTAATTTACAACCTAGGACACGACTTCCAGAAAGGCTCTGCTGCCCTAGTACCCAGATTGGGGAATGGAGAAATGCTGCCTGCTTGAGGCCACTTCCCAGAACAGCAGCTTTAAACCCATTGCTAAAGGTCACTAAACATTCACCAAATTGCAGTTCGGTAAATGACACCTGCTCTCTAAATAAATTCTGGGGTGGAAAATCGACCAAAAAATTAAAAAGAGGGCAAACCTCCAAGAAGACAATTTCAAGAGTTATATTGTACTCCCAATTGTTTCCTTTTTTTAACAGAAAAGAAAACGGCAGAGAAAAATGATGAGTTTTACGAATTTTCAAAGACATGCAAACTCAAATTACAAAAACCTATCAGCTCACAGCAGCCAGAAGGGCCATTAGCATAAATGCTGCAAACAATAAATGCTGAAGCGATTGTGGAGAAATGCGTACCCTCGATTCTAAGGGGGACGTGGTAAGAGCCACTAATGAAAACACAAAGAAGGTGCTTTGAAAAGGGAAACTCCGTGCTACCAGTCAGTCAATCACACCCACTGCTGGGTCTATCACCTGAGAAAATGAGAATCAAAAAGTCACAGGCTGCCAATCCTGCACTCCAACAATATTTACCATAGCCAACACTTGGAAGCAATGAAAATGTCCATCAACCGAGGAATGCACAAAGTAGAAGTGGTCCACGTACACAGTGGAAATTTACTCCAATAAAAAATAAAAATTAAATTTAAAAATCCAACAAAAGTAAGGAGACATCAGCTTGTCTGGGTTTGTCCGGGCACACTCCACTCTAATTTATACCCGAGAAACCCCACAGGCCGCAAGGGCTTTTCCCTAGATACCAGGGTGGGGGACATAGAAAGGCTGCCACCCTCTGGCAGTTACCTGCAAAAGCAGCTTTAAAGCCTGTGCTAATGGTCATTTCATAGGAACCGGTACTGCAGAACTGTAAATGAAACCTGCCCTCAAAATGTCTTGAGGGAGGTAACGGACAAAACATTTCAAAATGTGACACATACTTAAAGAGAACACTTTGAAGAACTAAGGGATAATCACAGCTTGAAAAATAAAAAAGACATGCCTTAAAGCTCAATTTCAACGGATTATGTGGCACATTCGAATTCAACCACAGAGAGGTATCAGCTCACACTTGTCAGAATAACCATCAGCAAGAAAACTACAAAACAATAAATGCTGAAGGTGTTGTGGAGAAATGCATACACTCAACTTCAAGTGGGACGTAAGTTGGAAAGGGCCACGAATGAGAACAGAATGGAGGTGCCTTAAAAAGGTAAACATTGAGCTACCATATGATCCAGCAGGCCCACTCCTCGACCTATAATCTAAGAAGAGAGAATTGGAAAGACACAGGCAGGCAAATCTGCATTGCACAGTATTATAATAGCCAAGATAGGGAAGTAACCAAAAAGTCCACCAACAGATGGGTGGACAAAGAAGAACTCTTCCGTGTACAGATGGAATATTCGCTAGTGAAAAAATGAAACAATGCCATTTGCAGCACCATAGATGAGTCTAGACGTAATCACGCCACCTGTAGTAAGTGAGAAAGCAAAAGACACATATCCTGTCATATCCCTTTTAAGAGTTACTTAAAAATTGATACCAATGAAGATATTTCCACAGAGAAAGGCAATCACAGAATCATTAAAAAGCTTATGGTTCACCACATAGAAAGGGATGAGGATTGGATACATTACCATATTGGGTTTAACAGAGATATACAAACCACGTGAAATACATAACCACCAAAGACGTACGGAAGACGAGGAGAAGACTACTCAACATTGTGTCATAACCTACATGGGAAAAGGATGGGAGGAAGAATAGATACATGTATATGTGTGAAAGAACCACATCTTGCACACCTAGAACAAACAAACCATTGTAATCATATTTGCTGGGATAAAAAATAAAAAGTAAATTACAAATATGAACAAGAAGTAATGAGACATAAACTTAAAGGGCTTTTTCCTGGCACATTCCATTCTAATTTACAACCTAGAACACCGCTTCCATTAAGGCTCTCTGTTTCCCTAGTAACCAAATTTGTTTACGGGGAAATGCTGCCACCTAGTGGCCGTTCCCTGCAAGAACAGCTTTAAACTCACAGCTAATGGTCACTTAACATTCACAAGGACTCAGGGCTGTAAAGGACACCTGCCCTAAAAAACTGTGCAGAAGTAGGGAATGGACAATAAAATTCAAAAGAGGCAAATGTTTCAAGAAGAGAGTATGAAGAGTTTAGGTTTACTCACGCTCTTCTTTAAAACAAGGAAAATGGATAAAAGCTCAACCTCAGGGAGTGTTAGACCCATGCAATCTAATCTACAAAAAGTTTCAACTTACACCAGTCGACTCACCATCAGCAAAAAGTCTACAAACAATAAATGCTGAAGGGGATTTAGAGAACTGTGTACCCTCTACCTGCTGGTGAGACGTAAAGGCGTAACAGCCAATGATGAGAACAGAAAGGAGCTGTGTTTAAAAGTAAAAATGGAGGTACCATTCAATCCAGCAGGCGCACCATTGGACCTCTCACCTGAGAAGACAAGAATCGAGAAGACACAGGCCGCAAAAGCTGCAGTGCAGCCTTATTCACAATAGCCAAGACAGTGAAGCAATCAAAATGTCCAACAACAGGTGAGTGGATAAAGAAGAAGTGGTCCATGTACACAGTGGAATATTAGCCATGGAAAACAATGAACCATTGCTCTCTGAGGCACCACAAATGAGTCTGGAGATAATCACGAAATATGAGGTAAGTCGGAAAGCAAAAGACCTATATTCTATGATATGACTTACAGGCGTTATCTAATAACTGACACAAACGAACATATTTCCACAGAGAAAGACACTCACAGACTTAGAAAACAAACTGTGCTCATCTAAAAGGAAAAGTGGGGGGAATGGATAAATTAAGATTAGTGTTACTATATGTATACAAACACATATTATATACATATCTCAAAAAGACCGACCATAGAGCAAGGGAGGTCTGCGGAACCCTCAGTAACATTTTACATGGGAAGAGGATCTGTACTTGAATAGACATATAGAATGTACAAATGAACCAGATTGTGTACACCTAGGGCAGACAATATTCTAAGCTTTACCCCAATTAAGAAAATTTTTAAAACCAAGAAGAATTAATGAGACATAAACTTATGGGGTTTCTCCATGCACATGCCAATGTAATTTACAACCTAGGACACGACTTCCAGAAAGGCTCTGCTGCCCTAGTACCCAGATTGGGGAATGGAGAAATGCTGCCTGCTTGAGGCCACTTCCCAGAACAGCAGCTTTAAACCCATTGCTAAAGGTCACTAAACATTCACCAAATTGCAGTTCGGTAAATGACACCTGCTCTCTAAATAAATTCTGGGGTAGAAAATCGACCAAAAAATTAAAAAGAGGGCAAACCTCCAAGAAGACAATTTCAAGAGTTATATTGTACTCCCATTTGTTTCCTTTTTTTAACAGAAAAGAAAACGGCAGAGAAAAATGATGAGTTTTACGAATTTTCAAAGACATGCAAACTCAAATTACAAAAACCTATCAGCTCACAGCAGCCAGAAGGGCCATTAGCATAAATGCTGCAAACAATAAATGCTGAAGCGATTGTGGAGAAATGCGTACCCTCGATTCTAAGGGGGACGTGGTAAGAGCCACTAATGAAAACACAAAGAAGGTGCTTTGAAAAGGGAAACTCCGTGCTACCAGTCAGTCAATCACACCCACTGCTGGGTCTATCACCTGAGAAAATGAGAATCAAAAAGTCACAGGCTGCCAATCCTGCACTCCAACAATATTTACCATAGCCAACACTTGGAAGCAATGAAAATGTCCATCAACCGAGGAATGCACAAAGTAGAAGTGGTCCACGTACACAGTGGAAATTTACTCCAATAAAAAATAAAAATTAAATTTAAAAATCCAACAAAAGTAAGGAGACATCAGCTTGTCTGGGTTTGTCCGGGCACACTCCACTCTAATTTATACCCGAGAAACCCCACAGGCCGCAAGGGCTTTTCCCTAGATACCAGGGTGGGGGACATAGAAAGGCTGCCACCCTCTGGCAGTTACCTGCAAAAGCAGCTTTAAAGCCTGTGCTAATGGTCATTTCATAGGAACCGGTACTGCAGAACTGTAAATGAAACCTGCCCTCAAAATGTCTTGAGGGAGGTAACGGACAAAACATTTCAAAATGTGACACATACTTAAAGAGAACACTTTGAAGAACTAAGGGATAATCACAGCTTGAAAAATAAAAAAGACATGCCTTAAAGCTCAATTTCAACGGATTATGTGGCACATTCGAATTCAACCACAGAGAGGTATCAGCTCACACTTGTCAGAATAACCATCAGCAAGAAAACTACAAAACAATAAATGCTGAAGGTGTTGTGGAGAAATGCATACACTCAACTTCAAGTGGGACGTAAGTTGGAAAGGGCCACGAATGAGAACAGAATGGAGGTGCCTTAAAAAGGTAAACATTGAGCTACCATATGATCCAGCAGGCCCACTCCTCGACCTATAATCTAAGAAGAGAGAATTGGAAAGACACAGGCAGGCAAATCTGCATTGCACAGTATTATAATAGCCAAGATAGGGAAGTAACCAAAAAGTCCACCAACAGATGGGTGGACAAAGAAGAACTCTTCCGTGTACAGATGGAATATTCGCTAGTGAAAAAATGAAACAATGCCATTTGCAGCACCATAGATGAGTCTAGACGTAATCACGCCACCTGTAGTAAGTGAGAAAGCAAAAGACACATATCCTGTCATATCCCTTTTAAGAGTTACTTAAAAATTGATACCAATGAAGATATTTCCACAGAGAAAGGCAATCACAGAATCATTAAAAAGCTTATGGTTCACCACATAGAAAGGGATGAGGATTGGATACATTACCATATTGGGTTTAACAGAGATATACAAACCACGTGAAATACATAACCACCAAAGACGTACGGAAGACGAGGAGAAGACTACTCAACATTGTGTCATAACCTACATGGGAAAAGGATGGGAGGAAGAATAGATACATGTATATGTGTGAAAGAACCACATCTTGCACACCTAGAACAAACAAACCATTGTAATCATATTTGCTGGGATAAAAAATAAAAAGTAAATTACAAATATGAACAAGAAGTAATGAGACATAAACTTAAAGGGCTTTTTCCTGGCACATTCCATTCTAATTTACAACCTAGAACACCGCTTCCATTAAGGCTCTCTGTTTCCCTAGTAACCAAATTTGTTTACGGGGAAATGCTGCCACCTAGTGGCCGTTCCCTGCAAGAACAGCTTTAAACTCACAGCTAATGGTCACTTAACATTCACAAGGACTCAGGGCTGTAAAGGACACCTGCCCTAAAAAACTGTGCAGAAGTAGGGAATGGACAATAAAATTCAAAAGAGGCAAATGTTTCAAGAAGAGAGTATGAAGAGTTTAGGTTTACTCACGCTCTTCTTTAAAACAAGGAAAATGGATAAAAGCTCAACCTCAGGGAGTGTTAGACCCATGCAATCTAATCTACAAAAAGTTTCAACTTACACCAGTCGACTCACCATCAGCAAAAAGTCTACAAACAATAAATGCTGAAGGGGATTTAGAGAACTGTGTACCCTCTACCTGCTGGTGAGACGTAAAGGCGTAACAGCCAATGATGAGAACAGAAAGGAGCTGTGTTTAAAAGTAAAAATGGAGGTACCATTCAATCCAGCAGGCGCACCATTGGACCTCTCACCTGAGAAGACAAGAATCGAGAAGACACAGGCCGCAAAAGCTGCAGTGCAGCCTTATTCACAATAGCCAAGACAGTGAAGCAATCAAAATGTCCAACAACAGGTGAGTGGATAAAGAAGAAGTGGTCCATGTACACAGTGGAATATTAGCCATGGAAAACAATGAACCATTGCTCTCTGAGGCACCACAAATGAGTCTGGAGATAATCACGAAATATGAGGTAAGTCGGAAAGCAAAAGACCTATATTCTATGATATGACTTACAGGCGTTATCTAATAACTGACACAAACGAACATATTTCCACAGAGAAAGACACTCACAGACTTAGAAAACAAACTGTGCTCATCTAAAAGGAAAAGTGGGGGGAATGGATAAATTAAGATTAGTGTTACTATATGTATACAAACACATATTATATACATATCTCAAAAAGACCGACCATAGAGCAAGGGAGGTCTGCGGAACCCTCAGTAACATTTTACATGGGAAGAGGATCTGTACTTGAATAGACATATAGAATGTACAAATGAACCAGATTGTGTACACCTAGGGCAGACAATATTCTAAGCTTTACCCCAATTAAGAAAATTTTTAAAACCAAGAAGAATTAATGAGACATAAACTTATGGGGTTTCTCCATGCACATGCCAATGTAATTTACAACCTAGGACACGACTTCCAGAAAGGCTCTGCTGCCCTAGTACCCAGATTGGGGAATGGAGAAATGCTGCCTGCTTGAGGCCACTTCCCAGAACAGCAGCTTTAAACCCATTGCTAAAGGTCACTAAACATTCACCAAATTGCAGTTCGGTAAATGACACCTGCTCTCTAAATAAATTCTGGGGTAGAAAATCGACCAAAAAATTAAAAAGAGGGCAAACCTCCAAGAAGACAATTTCAAGAGTTATATTGTACTCCCATTTGTTTCCTTTTTTTAACAGAAAAGAAAACGGCAGAGAAAAATGATGAGTTTTACGAATTTTCAAAGACATGCAAACTCAAATTACAAAAACCTATCAGCTCACAGCAGCCAGAAGGGCCATTAGCATAAATGCTGCAAACAATAAATGCTGAAGCGATTGTGGAGAAATGCGTACCCTCGATTCTAAGGGGGACGTGGTAAGAGCCACTAATGAAAACACAAAGAAGGTGCTTTGAAAAGGGAAACTCCGTGCTACCAGTCAGTCAATCACACCCACTGCTGGGTCTATCACCTGAGAAAATGAGAATCAAAAAGTCACAGGCTGCCAATCCTGCACTCCAACAATATTTACCATAGCCAACACTTGGAAGCAATGAAAATGTCCATCAACCGAGGAATGCACAAAGTAGAAGTGGTCCACGTACACAGTGGAAATTTACTCCAATAAAAAATAAAAATTAAATTTAAAAATCCAACAAAAGTAAGGAGACATCAGCTTGTCTGGGTTTGTCCGGGCACACTCCACTCTAATTTATACCCGAGAAACCCCACAGGCCGCAAGGGCTTTTCCCTAGATACCAGGGTGGGGGACATAGAAAGGCTGCCACCCTCTGGCAGTTACCTGCAAAAGCAGCTTTAAAGCCTGTGCTAATGGTCATTTCATAGGAACCGGTACTGCAGAACTGTAAATGAAACCTGCCCTCAAAATGTCTTGAGGGAGGTAACGGACAAAACATTTCAAAATGTGACACATACTTAAAGAGAACACTTTGAAGAACTAAGGGATAATCACAGCTTGAAAAATAAAAAAAGACATGCCTTAAAGCTCAATTTCAACGGATTATGTGGCACATTCGAATTCAACCACAGAGAGGTATCAGCTCACACTTGTCAGAATAACCATCAGCAAGAAAACTACAAAACAATAAATGCTGAAGGTGTTGTGGAGAAATGCATACACTCAACTTCAAGTGGGACGTAAGTTGGAAAGGGCCACGAATGAGAACAGAATGGAGGTGCCTTAAAAAGGTAAACATTGAGCTACCATATGATCCAGCAGGCCCACTCCTCGACCTATAATCTAAGAAGAGAGAATTGGAAAGACACAGGCAGGCAAATCTGCATTGCACAGTATTATAATAGCCAAGATAGGGAAGTAACCAAAAAGTCCACCAACAGATGGGTGGACAAAGAAGAACTCTTCCGTGTACAGATGGAATATTCGCTAGTGAAAAAATGAAACAATGCCATTTGCAGCACCATAGATGAGTCTAGACGTAATCACGCCACCTGTAGTAAGTGAGAAAGCAAAAGACACATATCCTGTCATATCCCTTTTAAGAGTTACTTAAAAATTGATACCAATGAAGATATTTCCACAGAGAAAGGCAATCACAGAATCATTAAAAAACTTATTCTTCACCACATAGAAAGGGATGAGGATTGGATACATTACCATATTGGGTTTAACAGAGATATACATACCACGTGAAATACATAACCACCAAAGACGTACGGAAGACGAGGAGAAGACTACTCAACATTGTGTCATAACCTACATGGGAAAAGGATGAGAGGAAGAATAGATACATGTATATGTGTGAAAGAACCACATCTTGCACACCTAGAACAAACAAACCATTGTAATCATATTTGCTGGGATAAAAAATAAAAAGTAAATTACAAATATGAACAAGAAGTAATGAGACATAAACTTAAAGGGCTTTTTCCTGGCACATTCCATTCTAATTTACAACCTAGAACACCGCTTCCATTAAGGCTCTCTGTTTCCCTAGTAACCAAATTTGTTTACGGGGAAATGCTGCCACCTAGTGGCCGTTTCCTGCAAGAACAGCTTTAAACTCACAGCTAATGGTCACTTAACATTCACAAGGACTCAGGGCTGTAAAGGACACCTGCCCTAAAAAACTGTGCAGAAGTAGGGAATGGACAATAAAATTCAAAAGAGGCAAATGTTTCAAGAAGAGAGTATGAAGAGTTTAGGTTTACTCACGCTCTTCTTTAAAACAAGGAAAATGGATAAAAGCTCCACCTCAGGGAGTGTTAGACCCATGCAATCTAATCTACAAAAAGTTTCAACTTACACCAGTCGACTCACCATCAGCAAAAAGTCTACAAACAATAAATGCTGAAGGGGATTTAGAGAACTGTGTACCCTCTACCTGCTGGTGAGACGTAAAGGCGTAACAGCCAATGATGAGAACAGAAAGGAGCTGTGTTTAAAAGTAAAAATGGAGGTACCATTCAATCCAGCAGGCGCACCATTGGACCTCTCACCTGAGAAGACAAGAATCGAGAAGACACAGGCCGCAAAAGCTGCAGTGCAGCCTTATTCACAATAGCCAAGACAGTGAAGCAATCAAAATGTCCAACAACAGGTGAGTGGATAAAGAAGAAGTGGTCCATGTACACAGTGGAATATTAGCCATGGAAAACAATGAACCATTGCTCTCTGAGGCACCACAAATGAGTCTGGAGATAATCACGAAATATGAGGTAAGTCGGAAAGCAAAAGACCTATATTCTATGATATGACTTACAGGCGTTATCTAATAACTGACACAAATGAACATATTTCCACAGAGGAAGACACTCACAGACTTAGAAAACAAACTGTGCTCATCTAAAAGGAAAAGTGGGGGGAATGGATAAATTAAGATTAGTGTTACTATATGTATACAAACACATATTATATACATATCTCAAAAAGACCGACCACAGAGCAAGGGAGGTCTGCGGAACCCTCAGTAACATTTTACATGGGAAGAGGATCTGTACTTGAATAGACATATATAATGTACAAATGAACCAGATTGTGTACACCTAGGGCAGACAATATTCTAAGCTTTACCCCAATTAAGAAAATTTTTAAAACCAAGAAGAATTAATGAGACATAAACTTATGGGGTTTCTCCATGCACATGCCAATGTAATTTACAACCTAGGACACGACTTCCAGAAAGGCTCTGCTGCCCTAGTACCCAGATTGGGGAATGGAGAAATGCTGCCTGCTTGAGGCCACTTCCCAGAACAGCAGCTTTAAACCCATTGCTAAAGGTCACTAAACATTCACCAAATTGCAGTTCGGTAAATGACACCTGCTCTCTAAATAAATTCTGGGGTGGAAAATCGACCAAAAAATTAAAAAGAGGGCAAACCTCCAAGAAGACAATTTCAAGAGTTATATTGTACTCCCATTTGTTTCCTTTTTTTAACAGAAAAGAAAACGGCAGAGAAAAATGATGAGTTTTACGAATTTTCAAAGACATGCAAACTCAAATTACAAAAACCTATCAGCTCACAGCAGCCAGAAGGGCCATTAGCATAAATGCTGCAAACAATAAATGCTGAAGCGATTGTGGAGAAATGCGTACCCTCGATTCTAAGGGGGACGTGGTAAGAGCCACTAATGAAAACACAAAGAAGGTGCTTTGAAAAGGGAAACTCCGTGCTACCAGTCAGTCAATCACACCCACTGCTGGGTCTATCACCTGAGAAAATGAGAATCAAAAAGTCACAGGCTGCCAATCCTGCACTCCAACAATATTTACCATGGCCAACACTTGGAAGCAATGAAAATGTCCATCAACCGAGGAATGCACAAAGTAGAAGTGGTCCACGTACACAGTGGAAATTTACTCCAATAAAAAATAAAAATTAAATTTAAAAATCCAACAAAAGTAAGGAGACATCAGCTTGTCTGGGTTTGTCCGGGCACACTCCACTCTAATTTATACCCGAGAAACCCCACAGGCCGCAAGGGCTTTTCCCTAGATACCAGGGTGGGGGACATAGAAAGGCTGCCACCCTCTGGCAGTTACCTGCAAAAGCAGCTTTAAAGCCTGTGCTAATGGTCATTTCATAGGAACCGGTACTGCAGAACTGTAAATGAAACCTGCCCTCAAAATGTCTTGAGGGAGGTAACGGACAAAACATTTCAAAATGTGACACATACTTAAAGAGAACACTTTGAAGAACTAAGGGATAATCACAGCTTGAAAAATAAAAAAAGACATGCCTTAAAGCTCAATTTCAACGGATTATGTGGCACATTCGAATTCAACCACAGAGAGGTATCAGCTCACACTTGTCAGAATAACCATCAGCAAGAAAACTACAAAACAATAAATGCTGAAGGTGTTGTGGAGAAATGCATACACTCAACTTCAAGTGGGACGTAAGTTGGAAAGGGCCACGAATGAGAACAGAATGGAGGTGCCTTAAAAAGGTAAACATTGAGCTACCATATGATCCAGCAGGCCCACTCCTCGACCTATAATCTAAGAAGAGAGAATTGGAAAGACACAGGCAGGCAAATCTGCATTGCACAGTATTATAATAGCCAAGATAGGGAAGTAACCAAAAAGTCCACCAACAGATGGGTGGACAAAGAAGAACTCTTCCGTGTACAGATGGAATATTCGCTAGTGAAAAAATGAAACAATGCCATTTGCAGCACCATAGATGAGTCTAGACGTAATCACGCCACCTGTAGTAAGTGAGAAAGCAAAAGACACATATCCTGTCATATCCCTTTTAAGAGTTACTTAAAAATTGATACCAATGAAGATATTTCCACAGAGAAAGGCAATCACAGAATCATTAAAAAGCTTATGGTTCACCACATAGAAAGGGATGAGGATTGGATACATTACCATATTGGGTTTAACAGAGATATACAAACCACGTGAAATACATAACCACCAAAGACGTACGGAAGACGAGGAGAAGACTACTCAACATTGTGTCATAACCTACATGGGAAAAGGATGGGAGGAAGAATAGATACATGTATATGTGTGAAAGAACCACATCTTGCACACCTAGAACAAACAAACCATTGTAATCATATTTGCTGGGATAAAAAATAAAAAGTAAATTACAAATATGAACAAGAAGTAATGAGACATAAACTTAAAGGGCTTTTTCCTGGCACATTCCATTCTAATTTACAACCTAGAACACCGCTTCCATTAAGGCTCTCTGTTTCCCTAGTAACCAAATTTGTTTACGGGGAAATGCTGCCACCTAGTGGCCGTTTCCTGCAAGAACAGCTTTAAACTCACAGCTAATGGTCACTTAACATTCACAAGGACTCAGGGCTGTAAAGGACACCTGCCCTAAAAAACTGTGCAGAAGTAGGGAATGGACAATAAAATTCAAAAGAGGCAAATGTTTCAAGAAGAGAGTATGAAGAGTTTAGGTTTACTCACGCTCTTCTTTAAAACAAGGAAAATGGATAAAAGCTCCACCTCAGGGAGTGTTAGACCCATGCAATCTAATCTACAAAAAGTTTCAACTTACACCAGTCGACTCACCATCAGCAAAAAGTCTACAAACAATAAATGCTGAAGGGGATTTAGAGAACTGTGTACCCTCTACCTGCTGGTGAGACGTAAAGGCGTAACAGCCAATGATGAGAACAGAAAGGAGCTGTGTTTAAAAGTAAAAATGGAGGTACCATTCAATCCAGCAGGCGCACCATTGGACCTCTCACCTGAGAAGACAAGAATCGAGAAGACACAGGCCGCAAAAGCTGCAGTGCAGCCTTATTCACAATAGCCAAGACAGTGAAGCAATCAAAATGTCCAACAACAGGTGAGTGGATAAAGAAGAAGTGGTCCATGTACACAGTGGAATATTAGCCATGGAAAACAATGAACCATTGCTCTCTGAGGCACCACAAATGAGTCTGGAGATAATCACGAAATATGAGGTAAGTCGGAAAGCAAAAGACCTATATTCTATGATATGACTTACAGGCGTTATCTAATAACTGACACAAATGAACATATTTCCACAGAGGAAGACACTCACAGACTTAGAAAACAAACTGTGCTCATCTAAAAGGAAAAGTGGGGGGAATGGATAAATTAAGATTAGTGTTACTATATGTATACAAACACATATTATATACATATCTCAAAAAGACCGACCACAGAGCAAGGGAGGTCTGCGGAACCCTCAGTAACATTTTACATGGGAAGAGGATCTGTACTTGAATAGACATATATAATGTACAAATGAACCAGATTGTGTACACCTAGGGCAGACAATATTCTAAGCTTTACCCCAATTAAGAAAATTTTTAAAACCAAGAAGAATTAATGAGACATAAACTTATGGGGTTTCTCCATGCACATGCCAATGTAATTTACAACCTAGGACACGACTTCCAGAAAGGCTCTGCTGCCCTAGTACCCAGATTGGGGAATGGAGAAATGCTGCCTGCTTGAGGCCACTTCCCAGAACAGCAGCTTTAAACCCATTGCTAAAGGTCACTAAACATTCACCAAATTGCAGTTCGGTAAATGACACCTGCTCTCTAAATAAATTCTGGGGTGGAAAATCGACCAAAAAATTAAAAAGAGGGCAAACCTCCAAGAAGACAATTTCAAGAGTTATATTGTACTCCCAATTGTTTCCTTTTTTTAACAGAAAAGAAAACGGCAGAGAAAAATGATGAGTTTTACGAATTTTCAAAGACATGCAAACTCAAATTACAAAAACCTATCAGCTCACAGCAGCCAGAAGGGCCATTAGCATAAATGCTGCAAACAATAAATGCTGAAGCGATTGTGGAGAAATGCGTACCCTCGATTCTAAGGGGGACGTGGTAAGAGCCACTAATGAAAACACAAAGAAGGTGCTTTGAAAAGGGAAACTCCGTGCTACCAGTCAGTCAATCACACCCACTGCTGGGTCTATCACCTGAGAAAATGAGAATCAAAAAGTCACAGGCTGCCAATCCTGCACTCCAACAATATTTACCATAGCCAACACTTGGAAGCAATGAAAATGTCCATCAACCGAGGAATGCACAAAGTAGAAGTGGTCCACGTACACAGTGGAAATTTACTCCAATAAAAAATAAAAATTAAATTTAAAAATCCAACAAAAGTAAGGAGACATCAGCTTGTCTGGGTTTGTCCGGGCACACTCCACTCTAATTTATACCCGAGAAACCCCACAGGCCGCAAGGGCTTTTCCCTAGATACCAGGGTGGGGGACATAGAAAGGCTGCCACCCTCTGGCAGTTACCTGCAAAAGCAGCTTTAAAGCCTGTGCTAATGGTCATTTCATAGGAACCGGTACTGCAGAACTGTAAATGAAACCTGCCCTCAAAATGTCTTGAGGGAGGTAACGGACAAAACATTTCAAAATGTGACACATACTTAAAGAGAACACTTTGAAGAACTAAGGGATAATCACAGCTTGAAAAATAAAAAAAGACATGCCTTAAAGCTCAATTTCAACGGATTATGTGGCACATTCGAATTCAACCACAGAGAGGTATCAGCTCACACTTGTCAGAATAACCATCAGCAAGAAAACTACAAAACAATAAATGCTGAAGGTGTTGTGGAGAAATGCATACACTCAACTTCAAGTGGGACGTAAGTTGGAAAGGGCCACGAATGAGAACAGAATGGAGGTGCCTTAAAAAGGTAAACATTGAGCTACCATATGATCCAGCAGGCCCACTCCTCGACCTATAATCTAAGAAGAGAGAATTGGAAAGACACAGGCAGGCAAATCTGCATTGCACAGTATTATAATAGCCAAGATAGGGAAGTAACCAAAAAGTCCACCAACAGATGGGTGGACAAAGAAGAACTCTTCCGTGTACAGATGGAATATTCGCTAGTGAAAAAATGAAACAATGCCATTTGCAGCACCATAGATGAGTCTAGACGTAATCACGCCACCTGTAGTAAGTGAGAAAGCAAAAGACACATATCCTATCATATCCCTTTTAAGAGTTACTTAAAAATTGATACCAATGAAGATATTTCCACAGAGAAAGGCAATCACAGAATCATTAAAAAGCTTATTCTTCACCACATAGAAAGGGATGAGGATTGGATACATTACCATATTGGGTTTAACAGAGATATACATACCACGTGAAATACATAACCACCAAAGACGTACGGAAGACGAGGAGAAGACTACTCAACATTGTGTCATAACCTACATGGGAAAAGGATGAGAGGAAGAATAGATACATGTATATGTGTGAAAGAACCACATCTTGCACACCTAGAACAAACAAACCATTGTAATCATATTTGCTGGGATAAAAAATAAAAAGTAAATTACAAATATGAACAAGAAGTAATGAGACATAAACTTAAAGGGCTTTTTCCTGGCACATTCCATTCTAATTTACAACCTAGAACACCGCTTCCATTAAGGCTCTCTGTTTCCCTAGTAACCAAATTTGTTTACGGGGAAATGCTGCCACCTAGTGGCCGTTTCCTGCAAGAACAGCTTTAAACTCACAGCTAATGGTCACTTAACATTCACAAGGACTCAGGGCTGTAAAGGACACCTGCCCTAAAAAACTGTGCAGAAGTAGGGAATGGACAATAAAATTCAAAAGAGGCAAATGTTTCAAGAAGAGAGTATGAAGAGTTTAGGTTTACTCACGCTCTTCTTTAAAACAAGGAAAATGGATAAAAGCTCCACCTCAGGGAGTGTTAGACCCATGCAATCTAATCTACAAAAAGTTTCAACTTACACCAGTCGACTCACCATCAGCAAAAAGTCTACAAACAATAAATGCTGAAGGGGATTTAGAGAACTGTGTACCCTCTACCTGCTGGTGAGACGTAAAGGCGTAACAGCCAATGATGAGAACAGAAAGGAGCTGTGTTTAAAAGTAAAAATGGAGGTACCATTCAATCCAGCAGGCGCACCATTGGACCTCTCACCTGAGAAGACAAGAATCGAGAAGACACAGGCCGCAAAAGCTGCAGTGCAGCCTTATTCACAATAGCCAAGACAGTGAAGCAATCAAAATGTCCAACAACAGGTGAGTGGATAAAGAAGAAGTGGTCCATGTACACAGTGGAATATTAGCCATGGAAAACAATGAACCATTGCTCTCTGAGGCACCACAAATGAGTCTGGAGATAATCACGAAATATGAGGTAAGTCGGAAAGCAAAAGACCTATATTCTATGATATGACTTACAGGCGTTATCTAATAACTGACACAAATGAACATATTTCCACAGAGGAAGACACTCACAGACTTAGAAAACAAACTGTGCTCATCTAAAAGGAAAAGTGGGGGGAATGGATAAATTAAGATTAGTGTTACTATATGTATACAAACACATATTATATACATATCTCAAAAAGACCGACCACAGAGCAAGGGAGGTCTGCGGAACCCTCAGTAACATTTTACATGGGAAGAGGATCTGTACTTGAATAGACATATATAATGTACAAATGAACCAGATTGTGTACACCTAGGGCAGACAATATTCTAAGCTTTACCCCAATTAAGAAAATTTTTAAAACCAAGAAGAATTAATGAGACATAAACTTATGGGGTTTCTCCATGCACATGCCAATGTAATTTACAACCTAGGACACGACTTCCAGAAAGGCTCTGCTGCCCTAGTACCCAGATTGGGGAATGGAGAAATGCTGCCTGCTTGAGGCCACTTCCCAGAACAGCAGCTTTAAACCCATTGCTAAAGGTCACTAAACATTCACCAAATTGCAGTTCGGTAAATGACACCTGCTCTCTAAATAAATTCTGGGGTGGAAAATCGACCAAAAAATTAAAAAGAGGGCAAACCTCCAAGAAGACAATTTCAAGAGTTATATTGTACTCCCATTTGTTTCCTTTTTTTAACAGAAAAGAAAACGGCAGAGAAAAATGATGAGTTTTACGAATTTTCAAAGACATGCAAACTCAAATTACAAAAACCTATCAGCTCACAGCAGCCAGAAGGGCCATTAGCATAAATGCTGCAAACAATAAATGCTGAAGCGATTGTGGAGAAATGCGTACCCTCGATTCTAAGGGGGACGTGGTAAGAGCCACTAATGAAAACACAAAGAAGGTGCTTTGAAAAGGGAAACTCCGTGCTACCAGTCAGTCAATCACACCCACTGCTGGGTCTATCACCTGAGAAAATGAGAATCAAAAAGTCACAGGCTGCCAATCCTGCACTCCAACAATATTTACCATGGCCAACACTTGGAAGCAATGAAAATGTCCATCAACCGAGGAATGCACAAAGTAGAAGTGGTCCACGTACACAGTGGAAATTTACTCCAATAAAAAATAAAAATTAAATTTAAAAATCCAACAAAAGTAAGGAGACATCAGCTTGTCTGGGTTTGTCCGGGCACACTCCACTCTAATTTATACCCGAGAAACCCCACAGGCCGCAAGGGCTTTTCCCTAGATACCAGGGTGGGGGACATAGAAAGGCTGCCACCCTCTGGCAGTTACCTGCAAAAGCAGCTTTAAAGCCTGTGCTAATGGTCATTTCATAGGAACCGGTACTGCAGAACTGTAAATGAAACCTGCCCTCAAAATGTCTTGAGGGAGGTAACGGACAAAACATTTCAAAATGTGACACATACTTAAAGAGAACACTTTGAAGAACTAAGGGATAATCACAGCTTGAAAAATAAAAAAAGACATGCCTTAAAGCTCAATTTCAACGGATTATGTGGCACATTCGAATTCAACCACAGAGAGGTATCAGCTCACACTTGTCAGAATAACCATCAGCAAGAAAACTACAAAACAATAAATGCTGAAGGTGTTGTGGAGAAATGCATACACTCAACTTCAAGTGGGACGTAAGTTGGAAAGGGCCACGAATGAGAACAGAATGGAGGTGCCTTAAAAAGGTAAACATTGAGCTACCATATGATCCAGCAGGCCCACTCCTCGACCTATAATCTAAGAAGAGAGAATTGGAAAGACACAGGCAGGCAAATCTGCATTGCACAGTATTATAATAGCCAAGATAGGGAAGTAACCAAAAAGTCCACCAACAGATGGGTGGACAAAGAAGAACTCTTCCGTGTACAGATGGAATATTCGCTAGTGAAAAAATGAAACAATGCCATTTGCAGCACCATAGATGAGTCTAGACGTAATCACGCCACCTGTAGTAAGTGAGAAAGCAAAAGACACATATCCTGTCATATCCCTTTTAAGAGTTACTTAAAAATTGATACCAATGAAGATATTTCCACAGAGAAAGGCAATCACAGAATCATTAAAAAGCTTATGGTTCACCACATAGAAAGGGATGAGGATTGGATACATTACCATATTGGGTTTAACAGAGATATACAAACCACGTGAAATACATAACCACCAAAGACGTACGGAAGACGAGGAGAAGACTACTCAACATTGTGTCATAACCTACATGGGAAAAGGATGGGAGGAAGAATAGATACATGTATATGTGTGAAAGAACCACATCTTGCACACCTAGAACAAACAAACCATTGTAATCATATTTGCTGGGATAAAAAATAAAAAGTAAATTACAAATATGAACAAGAAGTAATGAGACATAAACTTAAAGGGCTTTTTCCTGGCACATTCCATTCTAATTTACAACCTAGAACACCGCTTCCATTAAGGCTCTCTCTTTCCCTAGTAACCAAATTTGTTTACGGGGAAATGCTGCCACCTAGTGGCCGTTCCCTGCAAGAACAGCTTTAAACTCACAGCTAATGGTCACTTAACATTCACAAGGACTCAGGGCTGTAAAGGACACCTGCCCTAAAAAACTGTGCAGAAGTAGGGAATGGACAATAAAATTCAAAAGAGGCAAATGTTTCAAGAAGAGAGTATGAAGAGTTTAGGTTTACTCACGCTCTTCTTTAAAACAAGGAAAATGGATAAAAGCTCCACCTCAGGGAGTGTTAGACCCATGCAATCTAATCTACAAAAAGTTTCAACTTACACCAGTCGACTCACCATCAGCAAAAAGTCTACAAACAATAAATGCTGAAGGGGATTTAGAGAACTGTGTACCCTCTACCTGCTGGTGAGACGTAAAGGCGTAACAGCCAATGATGAGAACAGAAAGGAGCTGTGTTTAAAAGTAAAAATGGAGGTACCATTCAATCCAGCAGGCGCACCATTGGACCTCTCACCTGAGAAGACAAGAATCGAGAAGACACAGGCCGCAAAAGCTGCAGTGCAGCCTTATTCACAATAGCCAAGACAGTGAAGCAATCAAAATGTCCAACAACAGGTGAGTGGATAAAGAAGAAGTGGTCCATGTACACAGTGGAATATTAGCCATGGAAAACAATGAACCATTGCTCTCTGAGGCACCACAAATGAGTCTGGAGATAATCACGAAATATGAGGTAAGTCGGAAAGCAAAAGACCTATATTCTATGATATGACTTACAGGCGTTATCTAATAACTGACACAAATGAACATATTTCCACAGAGGAAGACACTCACAGACTTAGAAAACAAACTGTGCTCATCTAAAAGGAAAAGTGGGGGGAATGGATAAATTAAGATTAGTGTTACTATATGTATACAAACACATATTATATACATATCTCAAAAAGACCGACCACAGAGCAAGGGAGGTCTGCGGAACCCTCAGTAACATTTTACATGGGAAGAGGATCTGTACTTGAATAGACATATATAATGTACAAATGAACCAGATTGTGTACACCTAGGGCAGACAATATTCTAAGCTTTACCCCAATTAAGAAAATTTTTAAAACCAAGAAGAATTAATGAGACATAAACTTATGGGGTTTCTCCATGCACATGCCAATGTAATTTACAACCTAGGACACGACTTCCAGAAAGGCTCTGCTGCCCTAGTACCCAGATTGGGGAATGGAGAAATGCTGCCTGCTTGAGGCCACTTCCCAGAACAGCAGCTTTAAACCCATTGCTAAAGGTCACTAAACATTCACCAAATTGCAGTTCGGTAAATGACACCTGCTCTCTAAATAAATTCTGGGGTGGAAAATCGACCAAAAAATTAAAAAGAGGGCAAACCTCCAAGAAGACAATTTCAAGAGTTATATTGTACTCCCATTTGTTTCCTTTTTTTAACAGAAAAGAAAACGGCAGAGAAAAATGATGAGTTTTACGAATTTTCAAAGACATGCAAACTCAAATTACAAAAACCTATCAGCTCACAGCAGCCAGAAGGGCCATTAGCATAAATGCTGCAAACAATAAATGCTGAAGCGATTGTGGAGAAATGCGTACCCTCGATTCTAAGGGGGACGTGGTAAGAGCCACTAATGAAAACACAAAGAAGGTGCTTTGAAAAGGGAAACTCCGTGCTACCAGTCAGTCAATCACACCCACTGCTGGGTCTATCACCTGAGAAAATGAGAATCAAAAAGTCACAGGCTGCCAATCCTGCACTCCAACAATATTTACCATAGCCAACACTTGGAAGCAATGAAAATGTCCATCAACCGAGGAATGCACAAAGTAGAAGTGGTCCACGTACACAGTGGAAATTTACTCCAATAAAAAATAAAAATTAAATTTAAAAATCCAACAAAAGTAAGGAGACATCAGCTTGTCTGGGTTTGTCCGGGCACACTCCACTCTAATTTATACCCGAGAAACCCCACAGGCCGCAAGGGCTTTTCCCTAGATACCAGGGTGGGGGACATAGAAAGGCTGCCACCCTCTGGCAGTTACCTGCAAAAGCAGCTTTAAAGCCTGTGCTAATGGTCATTTCATAGGAACCGGTACTGCAGAACTGTAAATGAAACCTGCCCTCAAAATGTCTTGAGGGAGGTAACGGACAAAACATTTCAAAATGTGACACATACTTAAAGAGAACACTTTGAAGAACTAAGGGATAATCACAGCTTGAAAAATAAAAAAAGACATGCCTTAAAGCTCAATTTCAACGGATTATGTGGCACATTCGAATTCAACCACAGAGAGGTATCAGCTCACACTTGTCAGAATAACCATCAGCAAGAAAACTACAAAACAATAAATGCTGAAGGTGTTGTGGAGAAATGCATACACTCAACTTCAAGTGGGACGTAAGTTGGAAAGGGCCACGAATGAGAACAGAATGGAGGTGCCTTAAAAAGGTAAACATTGAGCTACCATATGATCCAGCAGGCCCACTCCTCGACCTATAATCTAAGAAGAGAGAATTGGAAAGACACAGGCAGGCAAATCTGCATTGCACAGTATTATAATAGCCAAGATAGGGAAGTAACCAAAAAGTCCACCAACAGATGGGTGGACAAAGAAGAACTCTTCCGTGTACAGATGGAATATTCGCTAGTGAAAAAATGAAACAATGCCATTTGCAGCACCATAGATGAGTCTAGACGTAATCACGCCACCTGTAGTAAGTGAGAAAGCAAAAGACACATATCCTGTCATATCCCTTTTAAGAGTTACTTAAAAATTGATACCAATGAAGATATTTCCACAGAGAAAGGCAATCACAGAATCATTAAAAAGCTTATGGTTCACCACATAGAAAGGGATGAGGATTGGATACATTACCATATTGGGTTTAACAGAGATATACAAACCACGTGAAATACATAACCACCAAAGACGTACGGAAGACGAGGAGAAGACTACTCAACATTGTGTCATAACCTACATGGGAAAAGGATGGGAGGAAGAATAGATACATGTATATGTGTGAAAGAACCACATCTTGCACACCTAGAACAAACAAACCATTGTAATCATATTTGCTGGGATAAAAAATAAAAAGTAAATTACAAATATGAACAAGAAGTAATGAGACATAAACTTAAAGGGCTTTTTCCTGGCACATTCCATTCTAATTTACAACCTAGAACACCGCTTCCATTAAGGCTCTCTGTTTCCCTAGTAACCAAATTTGTTTACGGGGAAATGCTGCCACCTAGTGGCCGTTCCCTGCAAGAACAGCTTTAAACTCACAGCTAATGGTCACTTAACATTCACAAGGACTCAGGGCTGTAAAGGACACCTGCCCTAAAAAACTGTGCAGAAGTAGGGAATGGACAATAAAATTCAAAAGAGGCAAATGTTTCAAGAAGAGAGTATGAAGAGTTTAGGTTTACTCACGCTCTTCTTTAAAACAAGGAAAATGGATAAAAGCTCAACCTCAGGGAGTGTTAGACCCATGCAATCTAATCTACAAAAAGTTTCAACTTACACCAGTCGACTCACCATCAGCAAAAAGTCTACAAACAATAAATGCTGAAGGGGATTTAGAGAACTGTGTACCCTCTACCTGCTGGTGAGACGTAAAGGCGTAACAGCCAATGATGAGAACAGAAAGGAGCTGTGTTTAAAAGTAAAAATGGAGGTACCATTCAATCCAGCAGGCGCACCATTGGACCTCTCACCTGAGAAGACAAGAATCGAGAAGACACAGGCCGCAAAAGCTGCAGTGCAGCCTTATTCACAATAGCCAAGACAGTGAAGCAATCAAAATGTCCAACAACAGGTGAGTGGATAAAGAAGAAGTGGTCCATGTACACAGTGGAATATTAGCCATGGAAAACAATGAACCATTGCTCTCTGAGGCACCACAAATGAGTCTGGAGATAATCACGAAATATGAGGTAAGTCGGAAAGCAAAAGACCTATATTCTATGATATGACTTACAGGCGTTATCTAATAACTGACACAAACGAACATATTTCCACAGAGAAAGACACTCACAGACTTAGAAAACAAACTGTGCTCATCTAAAAGGAAAAGTGGGGGGAATGGATAAATTAAGATTAGTGTTACTATATGTATACAAACACATATTATATACATATCTCAAAAAGACCGACCATAGAGCAAGGGAGGTCTGCGGAACCCTCAGTAACATTTTACATGGGAAGAGGATCTGTACTTGAATAGACATATAGAATGTACAAATGAACCAGATTGTGTACACCTAGGGCAGACAATATTCTAAGCTTTACCCCAATTAAGAAAATTTTTAAAACCAAGAAGAATTAATGAGACATAAACTTATGGGGTTTCTCCATGCACATGCCAATGTAATTTACAACCTAGGACACGACTTCCAGAAAGGCTCTGCTGCCCTAGTACCCAGATTGGGGAATGGAGAAATGCTGCCTGCTTGAGGCCACTTCCCAGAACAGCAGCTTTAAACCCATTGCTAAAGGTCACTAAACATTCACCAAATTGCAGTTCGGTAAATGACACCTGCTCTCTAAATAAATTCTGGGGTGGAAAATCGACCAAAAAATTAAAAAGAGGGCAAACCTCCAAGAAGACAATTTCAAGAGTTATATTGTACTCCCAATTGTTTCCTTTTTTTAACAGAAAAGAAAACGGCAGAGAAAAATGATGAGTTTTACGAATTTTCAAAGACATGCAAACTCAAATTACAAAAACCTATCAGCTCACAGCAGCCAGAAGGGCCATTAGCATAAATGCTGCAAACAATAAATGCTGAAGCGATTGTGGAGAAATGCGTACCCTCGATTCTAAGGGGGACGTGGTAAGAGCCACTAATGAAAACACAAAGAAGGTGCTTTGAAAAGGGAAACTCCGTGCTACCAGTCAGTCAATCACACCCACTGCTGGGTCTATCACCTGAGAAAATGAGAATCAAAAAGTCACAGGCTGCCAATCCTGCACTCCAACAATATTTACCATGGCCAACACTTGGAAGCAATGAAAATGTCCATCAACCGAGGAATGCACAAAGTAGAAGTGGTCCACGTACACAGTGGAAATTTACTCCAATAAAAAATAAAAATTAAATTTAAAAATCCAACAAAAGTAAGGAGACATCAGCTTGTCTGGGTTTGTCCGGGCACACTCCACTCTAATTTATACCCGAGAAACCCCACAGGCCGCAAGGGCTTTTCCCTAGATACCAGGGTGGGGGACATAGAAAGGCTGCCACCCTCTGGCAGTTACCTGCAAAAGCAGCTTTAAAGCCTGTGCTAATGGTCATTTCATAGGAACCGGTACTGCAGAACTGTAAATGAAACCTGCCCTCAAAATGTCTTGAGGGAGGTAACGGACAAAACATTTCAAAATGTGACACATACTTAAAGAGAACACTTTGAAGAACTAAGGGATAATCACAGCTTGAAAAATAAAAAAAGACATGCCTTAAAGCTCAATTTCAACGGATTATGTGGCACATTCGAATTCAACCACAGAGAGGTATCAGCTCACACTTGTCAGAATAACCATCAGCAAGAAAACTACAAAACAATAAATGCTGAAGGTGTTGTGGAGAAATGCATACACTCAACTTCAAGTGGGACGTAAGTTGGAAAGGGCCACGAATGAGAACAGAATGGAGGTGCCTTAAAAAGGTAAACATTGAGCTACCATATGATCCAGCAGGCCCACTCCTCGACCTATAATCTAAGAAGAGAGAATTGGAAAGACACAGGCAGGCAAATCTGCATTGCACAGTATTATAATAGCCAAGATAGGGAAGTAACCAAAAAGTCCACCAACAGATGGGTGGACAAAGAAGAACTCTTCCGTGTACAGATGGAATATTCGCTAGTGAAAAAATGAAACAATGCCATTTGCAGCACCATAGATGAGTCTAGACGTAATCACGCCACCTGTAGTAAGTGAGAAAGCAAAAGACACATATCCTGTCATATCCCTTTTAAGAGTTACTTAAAAATTGATACCAATGAAGATATTTCCACAGAGAAAGGCAATCACAGAATCATTAAAAAGCTTATGGTTCACCACATAGAAAGGGATGAGGATTGGATACATTACCATATTGGGTTTAACAGAGATATACAAACCACGTGAAATACATAACCACCAAAGACGTACGGAAGACGAGGAGAAGACTACTCAACATTGTGTCATAACCTACATGGGAAAAGGATGGGAGGAAGAATAGATACATGTATATGTGTGAAAGAACCACATCTTGCACACCTAGAACAAACAAACCATTGTAATCATATTTGCTGGGATAAAAAATAAAAAGTAAATTACAAATATGAACAAGAAGTAATGAGACATAAACTTAAAGGGCTTTTTCCTGGCACATTCCATTCTAATTTACAACCTAGAACACCGCTTCCATTAAGGCTCTCTGTTTCCCTAGTAACCAAATTTGTTTACGGGGAAATGCTGCCACCTAGTGGCCGTTCCCTGCAAGAACAGCTTTAAACTCACAGCTAATGGTCACTTAACATTCACAAGGACTCAGGGCTGTAAAGGACACCTGCCCTAAAAAACTGTGCAGAAGTAGGGAATGGACAATAAAATTCAAAAGAGGCAAATGTTTCAAGAAGAGAGTATGAAGAGTTTAGGTTTACTCACGCTCTTCTTTAAAACAAGGAAAATGGATAAAAGCTCAACCTCAGGGAGTGTTAGACCCATGCAATCTAATCTACAAAAAGTTTCAACTTACACCAGTCGACTCACCATCAGCAAAAAGTCTACAAACAATAAATGCTGAAGGGGATTTAGAGAACTGTGTACCCTCTACCTGCTGGTGAGACGTAAAGGCGTAACAGCCAATGATGAGAACAGAAAGGAGCTGTGTTTAAAAGTAAAAATGGAGGTACCATTCAATCCAGCAGGCGCACCATTGGACCTCTCACCTGAGAAGACAAGAATCGAGAAGACACAGGCCGCAAAAGCTGCAGTGCAGCCTTATTCACAATAGCCAAGACAGTGAAGCAATCAAAATGTCCAACAACAGGTGAGTGGATAAAGAAGAAGTGGTCCATGTACACAGTGGAATATTAGCCATGGAAAACAATGAACCATTGCTCTCTGAGGCACCACAAATGAGTCTGGAGATAATCACGAAATATGAGGTAAGTCGGAAAGCAAAAGACCTATATTCTATGATATGACTTACAGGCGTTATCTAATAACTGACACAAACGAACATATTTCCACAGAGAAAGACACTCACAGACTTAGAAAACAAACTGTGCTCATCTAAAAGGAAAAGTGGGGGGAATGGATAAATTAAGATTAGTGTTACTATATGTATACAAACACATATTATATACATATCTCAAAAAGACCGACCATAGAGCAAGGGAGGTCTGCGGAACCCTCAGTAACATTTTACATGGGAAGAGGATCTGTACTTGAATAGACATATAGAATGTACAAATGAACCAGATTGTGTACACCTAGGGCAGACAATATTCTAAGCTTTACCCCAATTAAGAAAATTTTTAAAACCAAGAAGAATTAATGAGACATAAACTTATGGGGTTTCTCCATGCACATGCCAATGTAATTTACAACCTAGGACACGACTTCCAGAAAGGCTCTGCTGCCCTAGTACCCAGATTGGGGAATGGAGAAATGCTGCCTGCTTGAGGCCACTTCCCAGAACAGCAGCTTTAAACCCATTGCTAAAGGTCACTAAACATTCACCAAATTGCAGTTCGGTAAATGACACCTGCTCTCTAAATAAATTCTGGGGTGGAAAATCGACCAAAAAATTAAAAAGAGGGCAAACCTCCAAGAAGACAATTTCAAGAGTTATATTGTACTCCCAATTGTTTCCTTTTTTTAACAGAAAAGAAAACGGCAGAGAAAAATGATGAGTTTTACGAATTTTCAAAGACATGCAAACTCAAATTACAAAAACCTATCAGCTCACAGCAGCCAGAAGGGCCATTAGCATAAATGCTGCAAACAATAAATGCTGAAGCGATTGTGGAGAAATGCGTACCCTCGATTCTAAGGGGGACGTGGTAAGAGCCACTAATGAAAACACAAAGAAGGTGCTTTGAAAAGGGAAACTCCGTGCTACCAGTCAGTCAATCACACCCACTGCTGGGTCTATCACCTGAGAAAATGAGAATCAAAAAGTCACAGGCTGCCAATCCTGCACTCCAACAATATTTACCATGGCCAACACTTGGAAGCAATGAAAATGTCCATCAACCGAGGAATGCACAAAGTAGAAGTGGTCCACGTACACAGTGGAAATTTACTCCAATAAAAAATAAAAATTAAATTTAAAAATCCAACAAAAGTAAGGAGACATCAGCTTGTCTGGGTTTGTCCGGGCACACTCCACTCTAATTTATACCCGAGAAACCCCACAGGCCGCAAGGGCTTTTCCCTAGATACCAGGGTGGGGGACATAGAAAGGCTGCCACCCTCTGGCAGTTACCTGCAAAAGCAGCTTTAAAGCCTGTGCTAATGGTCATTTCATAGGAACCGGTACTGCAGAACTGTAAATGAAACCTGCCCTCAAAATGTCTTGAGGGAGGTAACGGACAAAACATTTCAAAATGTGACACATACTTAAAGAGAACACTTTGAAGAACTAAGGGATAATCACAGCTTGAAAAATAAAAAAAGACATGCCTTAAAGCTCAATTTCAACGGATTATGTGGCACATTCGAATTCAACCACAGAGAGGTATCAGCTCACACTTGTCAGAATAACCATCAGCAAGAAAACTACAAAACAATAAATGCTGAAGGTGTTGTGGAGAAATGCATACACTCAACTTCAAGTGGGACGTAAGTTGGAAAGGGCCACGAATGAGAACAGAATGGAGGTGCCTTAAAAAGGTAAACATTGAGCTACCATATGATCCAGCAGGCCCACTCCTCGACCTATAATCTAAGAAGAGAGAATTGGAAAGACACAGGCAGGCAAATCTGCATTGCACAGTATTATAATAGCCAAGATAGGGAAGTAACCAAAAAGTCCACCAACAGATGGGTGGACAAAGAAGAACTCTTCCGTGTACAGATGGAATATTCGCTAGTGAAAAAATGAAACAATGCCATTTGCAGCACCATAGATGAGTCTAGACGTAATCACGCCACCTGTAGTAAGTGAGAAAGCAAAAGACACATATCCTGTCATATCCCTTTTAAGAGTTACTTAAAAATTGATACCAATGAAGATATTTCCACAGAGAAAGGCAATCACAGAATCATTAAAAAGCTTATGGTTCACCACATAGAAAGGGATGAGGATTGGATACATTACCATATTGGGTTTAACAGAGATATACAAACCACGTGAAATACATAACCACCAAAGACGTACGGAAGACGAGGAGAAGACTACTCAACATTGTGTCATAACCTACATGGGAAAAGGATGGGAGGAAGAATAGATACATGTATATGTGTGAAAGAACCACATCTTGCACACCTAGAACAAACAAACCATTGTAATCATATTTGCTGGGATAAAAAATAAAAAGTAAATTACAAATATGAACAAGAAGTAATGAGACATAAACTTAAAGGGCTTTTTCCTGGCACATTCCATTCTAATTTACAACCTAGAACACCGCTTCCATTAAGGCTCTCTGTTTCCCTAGTAACCAAATTTGTTTACGGGGAAATGCTGCCACCTAGTGGCCGTTCCCTGCAAGAACAGCTTTAAACTCACAGCTAATGGTCACTTAACATTCACAAGGACTCAGGGCTGTAAAGGACACCTGCCCTAAAAAACTGTGCAGAAGTAGGGAATGGACAATAAAATTCAAAAGAGGCAAATGTTTCAAGAAGAGAGTATGAAGAGTTTAGGTTTACTCACGCTCTTCTTTAAAACAAGGAAAATGGATAAAAGCTCAACCTCAGGGAGTGTTAGACCCATGCAATCTAATCTACAAAAAGTTTCAACTTACACCAGTCGACTCACCATCAGCAAAAAGTCTACAAACAATAAATGCTGAAGGGGATTTAGAGAACTGTGTACCCTCTACCTGCTGGTGAGACGTAAAGGCGTAACAGCCAATGATGAGAACAGAAAGGAGCTGTGTTTAAAAGTAAAAATGGAGGTACCATTCAATCCAGCAGGCGCACCATTGGACCTCTCACCTGAGAAGACAAGAATCGAGAAGACACAGGCCGCAAAAGCTGCAGTGCAGCCTTATTCACAATAGCCAAGACAGTGAAGCAATCAAAATGTCCAACAACAGGTGAGTGGATAAAGAAGAAGTGGTCCATGTACACAGTGGAATATTAGCCATGGAAAACAATGAACCATTGCTCTCTGAGGCACCACAAATGAGTCTGGAGATAATCACGAAATATGAGGTAAGTCGGAAAGCAAAAGACCTATATTCTATGATATGACTTACAGGCGTTATCTAATAACTGACACAAATGAACATATTTCCACAGAGAAAGACACTCACAGACTTAGAAAACAAACTGTGCTCATCTAAAAGGAAAAGTGGGGGGAATGGATAAATTAAGATTAGTGTTACTATATGTATACAAACACATATTATATACATATCTCAAAAAGACCGACCATAGAGCAAGGGAGGTCTGCGGAACCCTCAGTAACATTTTACATGGGAAGAGGATCTGTACTTGAATAGACATATAGAATGTACAAATGAACCAGATTGTGTACACCTAGGGCAGACAATATTCTAAGCTTTACCCCAATTAAGAAAATTTTTAAAACCAAGAAGAATTAATGAGACATAAACTTATGGGGTTTCTCCATGCACATGCCAATGTAATTTACAACCTAGGACACGACTTCCAGAAAGGCTCTGCTGCCCTAGTACCCAGATTGGGGAATGGAGAAATGCTGCCTGCTTGAGGCCACTTCCCAGAACAGCAGCTTTAAACCCATTGCTAAAGGTCACTAAACATTCACCAAATTGCAGTTCGGTAAATGACACCTGCTCTCTAAATAAATTCTGGGGTGGAAAATCGACCAAAAAATTAAAAAGAGGGCAAACCTCCAAGAAGACAATTTCAAGAGTTATATTGTACTCCCAATTGTTTCCTTTTTTTAACAGAAAAGAAAACGGCAGAGAAAAATGATGAGTTTTACGAATTTTCAAAGACATGCAAACTCAAATTACAAAAACCTATCAGCTCACAGCAGCCAGAAGGGCCATTAGCATAAATGCTGCAAACAATAAATGCTGAAGCGATTGTGGAGAAATGCGTACCCTCGATTCTAAGGGGGACGTGGTAAGAGCCACTAATGAAAACACAAAGAAGGTGCTTTGAAAAGGGAAACTCCGTGCTACCAGTCAGTCAATCACACCCACTGCTGGGTCTATCACCTGAGAAAATGAGAATCAAAAAGTCACAGGCTGCCAATCCTGCACTCCAACAATATTTACCATGGCCAACACTTGGAAGCAATGAAAATGTCCATCAACCGAGGAATGCACAAAGTAGAAGTGGTCCACGTACACAGTGGAAATTTACTCCAATAAAAAATAAAAATTAAATTTAAAAATCCAACAAAAGTAAGGAGACATCAGCTTGTCTGGGTTTGTCCGGGCACACTCCACTCTAATTTATACCCGAGAAACCCCACAGGCCGCAAGGGCTTTTCCCTAGATACCAGGGTGGGGGACATAGAAAGGCTGCCACCCTCTGGCAGTTACCTGCAAAAGCAGCTTTAAAGCCTGTGCTAATGGTCATTTCATAGGAACCGGTACTGCAGAACTGTAAATGAAACCTGCCCTCAAAATGTCTTGAGGGAGGTAACGGACAAAACATTTCAAAATGTGACACATACTTAAAGAGAACACTTTGAAGAACTAAGGGATAATCACAGCTTGAAAAATAAAAAAAGACATGCCTTAAAGCTCAATTTCAACGGATTATGTGGCACATTCGAATTCAACCACAGAGAGGTATCAGCTCACACTTGTCAGAATAACCATCAGCAAGAAAACTACAAAACAATAAATGCTGAAGGTGTTGTGGAGAAATGCATACACTCAACTTCAAGTGGGACGTAAGTTGGAAAGGGCCACGAATGAGAACAGAATGGAGGTGCCTTAAAAAGGTAAACATTGAGCTACCATATGATCCAGCAGGCCCACTCCTCGACCTATAATCTAAGAAGAGAGAATTGGAAAGACACAGGCAGGCAAATCTGCATTGCACAGTATTATAATAGCCAAGATAGGGAAGTAACCAAAAAGTCCACCAACAGATGGGTGGACAAAGAAGAACTCTTCCGTGTACAGATGGAATATTCGCTAGTGAAAAAATGAAACAATGCCATTTGCAGCACCATAGATGAGTCTAGACGTAATCACGCCACCTGTAGTAAGTGAGAAAGCAAAAGACACATATCCTGTCATATCCCTTTTAAGAGTTACTTAAAAATTGATACCAATGAAGATATTTCCACAGAGAAAGGCAATCACAGAATCATTAAAAAGCTTATGGTTCACCACATAGAAAGGGATGAGGATTGGATACATTACCATATTGGGTTTAACAGAGATATACAAACCACGTGAAATACATAACCACCAAAGACGTACGGAAGACGAGGAGAAGACTACTCAACATTGTGTCATAACCTACATGGGAAAAGGATGGGAGGAAGAATAGATACATGTATATGTGTGAAAGAACCACATCTTGCACACCTAGAACAAACAAACCATTGTAATCATATTTGCTGGGATAAAAAATAAAAAGTAAATTACAAATATGAACAAGAAGTAATGAGACATAAACTTAAAGGGCTTTTTCCTGGCACATTCCATTCTAATTTACAACCTAGAACACCGCTTCCATTAAGGCTCTCTGTTTCCCTAGTAACCAAATTTGTTTACGGGGAAATGCTGCCACCTAGTGGCCGTTCCCTGCAAGAACAGCTTTAAACTCACAGCTAATGGTCACTTAACATTCACAAGGACTCAGGGCTGTAAAGGACACCTGCCCTAAAAAACTGTGCAGAAGTAGGGAATGGACAATAAAATTCAAAAGAGGCAAATGTTTCAAGAAGAGAGTATGAAGAGTTTAGGTTTACTCACGCTCTTCTTTAAAACAAGGAAAATGGATAAAAGCTCAACCTCAGGGAGTGTTAGACCCATGCAATCTAATCTACAAAAAGTTTCAACTTACACCAGTCGACTCACCATCAGCAAAAAGTCTACAAACAATAAATGCTGAAGGGGATTTAGAGAACTGTGTACCCTCTACCTGCTGGTGAGACGTAAAGGCGTAACAGCCAATGATGAGAACAGAAAGGAGCTGTGTTTAAAAGTAAAAATGGAGGTACCATTCAATCCAGCAGGCGCACCATTGGACCTCTCACCTGAGAAGACAAGAATCGAGAAGACACAGGCCGCAAAAGCTGCAGTGCAGCCTTATTCACAATAGCCAAGACAGTGAAGCAATCAAAATGTCCAACAACAGGTGAGTGGATAAAGAAGAAGTGGTCCATGTACACAGTGGAATATTAGCCATGGAAAACAATGAACCATTGCTCTCTGAGGCACCACAAATGAGTCTGGAGATAATCACGAAATATGAGGTAAGTCGGAAAGCAAAAGACCTATATTCTATGATATGACTTACAGGCGTTATCTAATAACTGACACAAACGAACATATTTCCACAGAGAAAGACACTCACAGACTTAGAAAACAAACTGTGCTCATCTAAAAGGAAAAGTGGGGGGAATGGATAAATTAAGATTAGTGTTACTATATGTATACAAACACATATTATATACATATCTCAAAAAGACCGACCATAGAGCAAGGGAGGTCTGCGGAACCCTCAGTAACATTTTACATGGGAAGAGGATCTGTACTTGAATAGACATATAGAATGTACAAATGAACCAGATTGTGTACACCTAGGGCAGACAATATTCTAAGCTTTACCCCAATTAAGAAAATTTTTAAAACCAAGAAGAATTAATGAGACATAAACTTATGGGGTTTCTCCATGCACATGCCAATGTAATTTACAACCTAGGACACGACTTCCAGAAAGGCTCTGCTGCCCTAGTACCCAGATTGGGGAATGGAGAAATGCTGCCTGCTTGAGGCCACTTCCCAGAACAGCAGCTTTAAACCCATTGCTAAAGGTCACTAAACATTCACCAAATTGCAGTTCGGTAAATGACACCTGCTCTCTAAATAAATTCTGGGGTGGAAAATCGACCAAAAAATTAAAAAGAGGGCAAACCTCCAAGAAGACAATTTCAAGAGTTATATTGTACTCCCAATTGTTTCCTTTTTTTAACAGAAAAGAAAACGGCAGAGAAAAATGATGAGTTTTACGAATTTTCAAAGACATGCAAACTCAAATTACAAAAACCTATCAGCTCACAGCAGCCAGAAGGGCCATTAGCATAAATGCTGCAAACAATAAATGCTGAAGCGATTGTGGAGAAATGCGTACCCTCGATTCTAAGGGGGACGTGGTAAGAGCCACTAATGAAAACACAAAGAAGGTGCTTTGAAAAGGGAAACTCCGTGCTACCAGTCAGTCAATCACACCCACTGCTGGGTCTATCACCTGAGAAAATGAGAATCAAAAAGTCACAGGCTGCCAATCCTGCACTCCAACAATATTTACCATGGCCAACACTTGGAAGCAATGAAAATGTCCATCAACCGAGGAATGCACAAAGTAGAAGTGGTCCACGTACACAGTGGAAATTTACTCCAATAAAAAATAAAAATTAAATTTAAAAATCCAACAAAAGTAAGGAGACATCAGCTTGTCTGGGTTTGTCCGGGCACACTCCACTCTAATTTATACCCGAGAAACCCCACAGGCCGCAAGGGCTTTTCCCTAGATACCAGGGTGGGGGACATAGAAAGGCTGCCACCCTCTGGCAGTTACCTGCAAAAGCAGCTTTAAAGCCTGTGCTAATGGTCATTTCATAGGAACCGGTACTGCAGAACTGTAAATGAAACCTGCCCTCAAAATGTCTTGAGGGAGGTAACGGACAAAACATTTCAAAATGTGACACATACTTAAAGAGAACACTTTGAAGAACTAAGGGATAATCACAGCTTGAAAAATAAAAAAAGACATGCCTTAAAGCTCAATTTCAACGGATTATGTGGCACATTCGAATTCAACCACAGAGAGGTATCAGCTCACACTTGTCAGAATAACCATCAGCAAGAAAACTACAAAACAATAAATGCTGAAGGTGTTGTGGAGAAATGCATACACTCAACTTCAAGTGGGACGTAAGTTGGAAAGGGCCACGAATGAGAACAGAATGGAGGTGCCTTAAAAAGGTAAACATTGAGCTACCATATGATCCAGCAGGCCCACTCCTCGACCTATAATCTAAGAAGAGAGAATTGGAAAGACACAGGCAGGCAAATCTGCATTGCACAGTATTATAATAGCCAAGATAGGGAAGTAACCAAAAAGTCCACCAACAGATGGGTGGACAAAGAAGAACTCTTCCGTGTACAGATGGAATATTCGCTAGTGAAAAAATGAAACAATGCCATTTGCAGCACCATAGATGAGTCTAGACGTAATCACGCCACCTGTAGTAAGTGAGAAAGCAAAAGACACATATCCTGTCATATCCCTTTTAAGAGTTACTTAAAAATTGATACCAATGAAGATATTTCCACAGAGAAAGGCAATCACAGAATCATTAAAAAGCTTATGGTTCACCACATAGAAAGGGATGAGGATTGGATACATTACCATATTGGGTTTAACAGAGATATACAAACCACGTGAAATACATAACCACCAAAGACGTACGGAAGACGAGGAGAAGACTACTCAACATTGTGTCATAACCTACATGGGAAAAGGATGGGAGGAAGAATAGATACATGTATATGTGTGAAAGAACCACATCTTGCACACCTAGAACAAACAAACCATTGTAATCATATTTGCTGGGATAAAAAATAAAAAGTAAATTACAAATATGAACAAGAAGTAATGAGACATAAACTTAAAGGGCTTTTTCCTGGCACATTCCATTCTAATTTACAACCTAGAACACCGCTTCCATTAAGGCTCTCTGTTTCCCTAGTAACCAAATTTGTTTACGGGGAAATGCTGCCACCTAGTGGCCGTTCCCTGCAAGAACAGCTTTAAACTCACAGCTAATGGTCACTTAACATTCACAAGGACTCAGGGCTGTAAAGGACACCTGCCCTAAAAAACTGTGCAGAAGTAGGGAATGGACAATAAAATTCAAAAGAGGCAAATGTTTCAAGAAGAGAGTATGAAGAGTTTAGGTTTACTCACGCTCTTCTTTAAAACAAGGAAAATGGATAAAAGCTCAACCTCAGGGAGTGTTAGACCCATGCAATCTAATCTACAAAAAGTTTCAACTTACACCAGTCGACTCACCATCAGCAAAAAGTCTACAAACAATAAATGCTGAAGGGGATTTAGAGAACTGTGTACCCTCTACCTGCTGGTGAGACGTAAAGGCGTAACAGCCAATGATGAGAACAGAAAGGAGCTGTGTTTAAAAGTAAAAATGGAGGTACCATTCAATCCAGCAGGCGCACCATTGGACCTCTCACCTGAGAAGACAAGAATCGAGAAGACACAGGCCGCAAAAGCTGCAGTGCAGCCTTATTCACAATAGCCAAGACAGTGAAGCAATCAAAATGTCCAACAACAGGTGAGTGGATAAAGAAGAAGTGGTCCATGTACACAGTGGAATATTAGCCATGGAAAACAATGAACCATTGCTCTCTGAGGCACCACAAATGAGTCTGGAGATAATCACGAAATATGAGGTAAGTCGGAAAGCAAAAGACCTATATTCTATGATATGACTTACAGGCGTTATCTAATAACTGACACAAACGAACATATTTCCACAGAGAAAGACACTCACAGACTTAGAAAACAAACTGTGCTCATCTAAAAGGAAAAGTGGGGGGAATGGATAAATTAAGATTAGTGTTACTATATGTATACAAACACATATTATATACATATCTCAAAAAGACCGACCATAGAGCAAGGGAGGTCTGCGGAACCCTCAGTAACATTTTACATGGGAAGAGGATCTGTACTTGAATAGACATATAGAATGTACAAATGAACCAGATTGTGTACACCTAGGGCAGACAATATTCTAAGCTTTACCCCAATTAAGAAAATTTTTAAAACCAAGAAGAATTAATGAGACATAAACTTATGGGGTTTCTCCATGCACATGCCAATGTAATTTACAACCTAGGACACGACTTCCAGAAAGGCTCTGCTGCCCTAGTACCCAGATTGGGGAATGGAGAAATGCTGCCTGCTTGAGGCCACTTCCCAGAACAGCAGCTTTAAACCCATTGCTAAAGGTCACTAAACATTCACCAAATTGCAGTTCGGTAAATGACACCTGCTCTCTAAATAAATTCTGGGGTGGAAAATCGACCAAAAAATTAAAAAGAGGGCAAACCTCCAAGAAGACAATTTCAAGAGTTATATTGTACTCCCAATTGTTTCCTTTTTTTAACAGAAAAGAAAACGGCAGAGAAAAATGATGAGTTTTACGAATTTTCAAAGACATGCAAACTCAAATTACAAAAACCTATCAGCTCACAGCAGCCAGAAGGGCCATTAGCATAAATGCTGCAAACAATAAATGCTGAAGCGATTGTGGAGAAATGCGTACCCTCGATTCTAAGGGGGACGTGGTAAGAGCCACTAATGAAAACACAAAGAAGGTGCTTTGAAAAGGGAAACTCCGTGCTACCAGTCAGTCAATCACACCCACTGCTGGGTCTATCACCTGAGAAAATGAGAATCAAAAAGTCACAGGCTGCCAATCCTGCACTCCAACAATATTTACCATGGCCAACACTTGGAAGCAATGAAAATGTCCATCAACCGAGGAATGCACAAAGTAGAAGTGGTCCACGTACACAGTGGAAATTTACTCCAATAAAAAATAAAAATTAAATTTAAAAATCCAACAAAAGTAAGGAGACATCAGCTTGTCTGGGTTTGTCCGGGCACACTCCACTCTAATTTATACCCGAGAAACCCCACAGGCCGCAAGGGCTTTTCCCTAGATACCAGGGTGGGGGACATAGAAAGGCTGCCACCCTCTGGCAGTTACCTGCAAAAGCAGCTTTAAAGCCTGTGCTAATGGTCATTTCATAGGAACCGGTACTGCAGAACTGTAAATGAAACCTGCCCTCAAAATGTCTTGAGGGAGGTAACGGACAAAACATTTCAAAATGTGACACATACTTAAAGAGAACACTTTGAAGAACTAAGGGATAATCACAGCTTGAAAAATAAAAAAAGACATGCCTTAAAGCTCAATTTCAACGGATTATGTGGCACATTCGAATTCAACCACAGAGAGGTATCAGCTCACACTTGTCAGAATAACCATCAGCAAGAAAACTACAAAACAATAAATGCTGAAGGTGTTGTGGAGAAATGCATACACTCAACTTCAAGTGGGACGTAAGTTGGAAAGGGCCACGAATGAGAACAGAATGGAGGTGCCTTAAAAAGGTAAACATTGAGCTACCATATGATCCAGCAGGCCCACTCCTCGACCTATAATCTAAGAAGAGAGAATTGGAAAGACACAGGCAGGCAAATCTGCATTGCACAGTATTATAATAGCCAAGATAGGGAAGTAACCAAAAAGTCCACCAACAGATGGGTGGACAAAGAAGAACTCTTCCGTGTACAGATGGAATATTCGCTAGTGAAAAAATGAAACAATGCCATTTGCAGCACCATAGATGAGTCTAGACGTAATCACGCCACCTGTAGTAAGTGAGAAAGCAAAAGACACATATCCTGTCATATCCCTTTTAAGAGTTACTTAAAAATTGATACCAATGAAGATATTTCCACAGAGAAAGGCAATCACAGAATCATTAAAAAGCTTATGGTTCACCACATAGAAAGGGATGAGGATTGGATACATTACCATATTGGGTTTAACAGAGATATACAAACCACGTGAAATACATAACCACCAAAGACGTACGGAAGACGAGGAGAAGACTACTCAACATTGTGTCATAACCTACATGGGAAAAGGATGGGAGGAAGAATAGATACATGTATATGTGTGAAAGAACCACATCTTGCACACCTAGAACAAACAAACCATTGTAATCATATTTGCTGGGATAAAAAATAAAAAGTAAATTACAAATATGAACAAGAAGTAATGAGACATAAACTTAAAGGGCTTTTTCCTGGCACATTCCATTCTAATTTACAACCTAGAACACCGCTTCCATTAAGGCTCTCTGTTTCCCTAGTAACCAAATTTGTTTACGGGGAAATGCTGCCACCTAGTGGCCGTTCCCTGCAAGAACAGCTTTAAACTCACAGCTAATGGTCACTTAACATTCACAAGGACTCAGGGCTGTAAAGGACACCTGCCCTAAAAAACTGTGCAGAAGTAGGGAATGGACAATAAAATTCAAAAGAGGCAAATGTTTCAAGAAGAGAGTATGAAGAGTTTAGGTTTACTCACGCTCTTCTTTAAAACAAGGAAAATGGATAAAAGCTCAACCTCAGGGAGTGTTAGACCCATGCAATCTAATCTACAAAAAGTTTCAACTTACACCAGTCGACTCACCATCAGCAAAAAGTCTACAAACAATAAATGCTGAAGGGGATTTAGAGAACTGTGTACCCTCTACCTGCTGGTGAGACGTAAAGGCGTAACAGCCAATGATGAGAACAGAAAGGAGCTGTGTTTAAAAGTAAAAATGGAGGTACCATTCAATCCAGCAGGCGCACCATTGGACCTCTCACCTGAGAAGACAAGAATCGAGAAGACACAGGCCGCAAAAGCTGCAGTGCAGCCTTATTCACAATAGCCAAGACAGTGAAGCAATCAAAATGTCCAACAACAGGTGAGTGGATAAAGAAGAAGTGGTCCATGTACACAGTGGAATATTAGCCATGGAAAACAATGAACCATTGCTCTCTGAGGCACCACAAATGAGTCTGGAGATAATCACGAAATATGAGGTAAGTCGGAAAGCAAAAGACCTATATTCTATGATATGACTTACAGGCGTTATCTAATAACTGACACAAACGAACATATTTCCACAGAGAAAGACACTCACAGACTTAGAAAACAAACTGTGCTCATCTAAAAGGAAAAGTGGGGGGAATGGATAAATTAAGATTAGTGTTACTATATGTATACAAACACATATTATATACATATCTCAAAAAGACCGACCATAGAGCAAGGGAGGTCTGCGGAACCCTCAGTAACATTTTACATGGGAAGAGGATCTGTACTTGAATAGACATATAGAATGTACAAATGAACCAGATTGTGTACACCTAGGGCAGACAATATTCTAAGCTTTACCCCAATTAAGAAAATTTTTAAAACCAAGAAGAATTAATGAGACATAAACTTATGGGGTTTCTCCATGCACATGCCAATGTAATTTACAACCTAGGACACGACTTCCAGAAAGGCTCTGCTGCCCTAGTACCCAGATTGGGGAATGGAGAAATGCTGCCTGCTTGAGGCCACTTCCCAGAACAGCAGCTTTAAACCCATTGCTAAAGGTCACTAAACATTCACCAAATTGCAGTTCGGTAAATGACACCTGCTCTCTAAATAAATTCTGGGGTGGAAAATCGACCAAAAAATTAAAAAGAGGGCAAACCTCCAAGAAGACAATTTCAAGAGTTATATTGTACTCCCAATTGTTTCCTTTTTTTAACAGAAAAGAAAACGGCAGAGAAAAATGATGAGTTTTACGAATTTTCAAAGACATGCAAACTCAAATTACAAAAACCTATCAGCTCACAGCAGCCAGAAGGGCCATTAGCATAAATGCTGCAAACAATAAATGCTGAAGCGATTGTGGAGAAATGCGTACCCTCGATTCTAAGGGGGACGTGGTAAGAGCCACTAATGAAAACACAAAGAAGGTGCTTTGAAAAGGGAAACTCCGTGCTACCAGTCAGTCAATCACACCCACTGCTGGGTCTATCACCTGAGAAAATGAGAATCAAAAAGTCACAGGCTGCCAATCCTGCACTCCAACAATATTTACCATGGCCAACACTTGGAAGCAATGAAAATGTCCATCAACCGAGGAATGCACAAAGTAGAAGTGGTCCACGTACACAGTGGAAATTTACTCCAATAAAAAATAAAAATTAAATTTAAAAATCCAACAAAAGTAAGGAGACATCAGCTTGTCTGGGTTTGTCCGGGCACACTCCACTCTAATTTATACCCGAGAAACCCCACAGGCCGCAAGGGCTTTTCCCTAGATACCAGGGTGGGGGACATAGAAAGGCTGCCACCCTCTGGCAGTTACCTGCAAAAGCAGCTTTAAAGCCTGTGCTAATGGTCATTTCATAGGAACAAGTACTGCAGAACTGTAAATGAAACCTGCCCTCAAAATGTCTTGAGGGAGGTAACGGACAAAACATTTCAAAATGTGACACATACTTAAAGAGAACACTTTGAAGAACTAAGGGATAATCACAGCTTGAAAAATAAAAAAAGACATGCCTTAAAGCTCAATTTCAACGGATTATGTGGCACATTCGAATTCAACCACAGAGAGGTATCAGCTCACACTTGTCAGAATAACCATCAGCAAGAAAACTACAAAACAATAAATGCTGAAGGTGTTGTGGAGAAATGCATACACTCAACTTCAAGTGGGACGTAAGTTGGAAAGGGCCACGAATGAGAACAGAATGGAGGTGCCTTAAAAAGGTAAACATTGAGCTACCATATGATCCAGCAGGCCCACTCCTCGACCTATAATCTAAGAAGAGAGAATTGGAAAGACACAGGCAGGCAAATCTGCATTGCACAGTATTATAATAGCCAAGATAGGGAAGTAACCAAAAAGTCCACCAACAGATGGGTGGACAAAGAAGAACTCTTCCGTGTACAGATGGAATATTCGCTAGTGAAAAAATGAAACAATGCCATTTGCAGCACCATAGATGAGTCTAGACGTAATCACGCCACCTGTAGTAAGTGAGAAAGCAAAAGACACATATCCTGTCATATCCCTTTTAAGAGTTACTTAAAAATTGATACCAATGAAGATATTTCCACAGAGAAAGGCAATCACAGAATCATTAAAAAGCTTATGGTTCACCACATAGAAAGGGATGAGGATTGGATACATTACCATATTGGGTTTAACAGAGATATACAAACCACGTGAAATACATAACCACCAAAGACGTACGGAAGACGAGGAGAAGACTACTCAACATTGTGTCATAACCTACATGGGAAAAGGATGGGAGGAAGAATAGATACATGTATATGTGTGAAAGAACCACATCTTGCACACCTAGAACAAACAAACCATTGTAATCATATTTGCTGGGATAAAAAATAAAAAGTAAATTACAAATATGAACAAGAAGTAATGAGACATAAACTTAAAGGGCTTTTTCCTGGCACATTCCATTCTAATTTACAACCTAGAACACCGCTTCCATTAAGGCTCTCTGTTTCCCTAGTAACCAAATTTGTTTACGGGGAAATGCTGCCACCTAGTGGCCGTTCCCTGCAAGAACAGCTTTAAACTCACAGCTAATGGTCACTTAACATTCACAAGGACTCAGGGCTGTAAAGGACACCTGCCCTAAAAAACTGTGCAGAAGTAGGGAATGGACAATAAAATTCAAAAGAGGCAAATGTTTCAAGAAGAGAGTATGAAGAGTTTAGGTTTACTCACGCTCTTCTTTAAAACAAGGAAAATGGATAAAAGCTCAACCTCAGGGAGTGTTAGACCCATGCAATCTAATCTACAAAAAGTTTCAACTTACACCAGTCGACTCACCATCAGCAAAAAGTCTACAAACAATAAATGCTGAAGGGGATTTAGAGAACTGTGTACCCTCTACCTGCTGGTGAGACGTAAAGGCGTAACAGCCAATGATGAGAACAGAAAGGAGCTGTGTTTAAAAGTAAAAATGGAGGTACCATTCAATCCAGCAGGCGCACCATTGGACCTCTCACCTGAGAAGACAAGAATCGAGAAGACACAGGCCGCAAAAGCTGCAGTGCAGCCTTATTCACAATAGCCAAGACAGTGAAGCAATCAAAATGTCCAACAACAGGTGAGTGGATAAAGAAGAAGTGGTCCATGTACACAGTGGAATATTAGCCATGGAAAACAATGAACCATTGCTCTCTGAGGCACCACAAATGAGTCTGGAGATAATCACGAAATATGAGGTAAGTCGGAAAGCAAAAGACCTATATTCTATGATATGACTTACAGGCGTTATCTAATAACTGACACAAATGAACATATTTCCACAGAGAAAGACACTCACAGACTTAGAAAACAAACTGTGCTCATCTAAAAGGAAAAGTGGGGGGAATGGATAAATTAAGATTAGTGTTACTATATGTATACAAACACATATTATATACATATCTCAAAAAGACCGACCATAGAGCAAGGGAGGTCTGCGGAACCCTCAGTAACATTTTACATGGGAAGAGGATCTGTACTTGAATAGACATATATAATGTACAAATGAACCAGATTGTGTACACCTAGGGCAGACAATATTCTAAGCTTTACCCCAATTAAGAAAATTTTTAAAACCAAGAAGAATTAATGAGACATAAACTTATGGGGTTTCTCCATGCACATGCCAATGTAATTTACAACCTAGGACACGACTTCCAGAAAGGCTCTGCTGCCCTAGTACCCAGATTGGGGAATGGAGAAATGCTGCCTGCTTGAGGCCACTTCCCAGAACAGCAGCTTTAAACCCATTGCTAAAGGTCACTAAACATTCACCAAATTGCAGTTCGGTAAATGACACCTGCTCTCTAAATAAATTCTGGGGTGGAAAATCGACCAAAAAATTAAAAAGAGGGCAAACCTCCAAGAAGACAATTTCAAGAGTTATATTGTACTCCCAATTGTTTCCTTTTTTTAACAGAAAAGAAAACGGCAGAGAAAAATGATGAGTTTTACGAATTTTCAAAGACATGCAAACTCAAATTACAAAAACCTATCAGCTCACAGCAGCCAGAAGGGCCATTAGCATAAATGCTGCAAACAATAAATGCTGAAGCGATTGTGGAGAAATGCGTACCCTCGATTCTAAGGGGGACGTGGTAAGAGCCACTAATGAAAACACAAAGAAGGTGCTTTGAAAAGGGAAACTCCGTGCTACCAGTCAGTCAATCACACCCACTGCTGGGTCTATCACCTGAGAAAATGAGAATCAAAAAGTCACAGGCTGCCAATCCTGCACTCCAACAATATTTACCATAGCCAACACTTGGAAGCAATGAAAATGTCCATCAACCGAGGAATGCACAAAGTAGAAGTGGTCCACGTACACAGTGGAAATTTACTCCAATAAAAAATAAAAATTAAATTTAAAAATCCAACAAAAGTAAGGAGACATCAGCTTGTCTGGGTTTGTCCGGGCACACTCCACTCTAATTTATACCCGAGAAACCCCACAGGCCGCAAGGGCTTTTCCCTAGATACCAGGGTGGGGGACATAGAAAGGCTGCCACCCTCTGGCAGTTACCTGCAAAAGCAGCTTTAAAGCCTGTGCTAATGGTCATTTCATAGGAACCGGTACTGCAGAACTGTAAATGAAACCTGCCCTCAAAATGTCTTGAGGGAGGTAACGGACAAAACATTTCAAAATGTGACACATACTTAAAGAGAACACTTTGAAGAACTAAGGGATAATCACAGCTTGAAAAATAAAAAAGACATGCCTTAAAGCTCAATTTCAACGGATTATGTGGCACATTCGAATTCAACCACAGAGAGGTATCAGCTCACACTTGTCAGAATAACCATCAGCAAGAAAACTACAAAACAATAAATGCTGAAGGTGTTGTGGAGAAATGCATACACTCAACTTCAAGTGGGACGTAAGTTGGAAAGGGCCACGAATGAGAACAGAATGGAGGTGCCTTAAAAAGGTAAACATTGAGCTACCATATGATCCAGCAGGCCCACTCCTCGACCTATAATCTAAGAAGAGAGAATTGGAAAGACACAGGCAGGCAAATCTGCATTGCACAGTATTATAATAGCCAAGATAGGGAAGTAACCAAAAAGTCCACCAACAGATGGGTGGACAAAGAAGAACTCTTCCGTGTACAGATGGAATATTCGCTAGTGAAAAAATGAAACAATGCCATTTGCAGCACCATAGATGAGTCTAGACGTAATCACGCCACCTGTAGTAAGTGAGAAAGCAAAAGACACATATCCTGTCATATCCCTTTTAAGAGTTACTTAAAAATTGATACCAATGAAGATATTTCCACAGAGAAAGGCAATCACAGAATCATTAAAAAGCTTATGGTTCACCACATAGAAAGGGATGAGGATTGGATACATTACCATATTGGGTTTAACAGAGATATACAAACCACGTGAAATACATAACCACCAAAGACGTACGGAAGACGAGGAGAAGACTACTCAACATTGTGTCATAACCTACATGGGAAAAGGATGGGAGGAAGAATAGATACATGTATATGTGTGAAAGAACCACATCTTGCACACCTAGAACAAACAAACCATTGTAATCATATTTGCTGGGATAAAAAATAAAAAGTAAATTACAAATATGAACAAGAAGTAATGAGACATAAACTTAAAGGGCTTTTTCCTGGCACATTCCATTCTAATTTACAACCTAGAACACCGCTTCCATTAAGGCTCTCTGTTTCCCTAGTAACCAAATTTGTTTACGGGGAAATGCTGCCACCTAGTGGCCGTTCCCTGCAAGAACAGCTTTAAACTCACAGCTAATGGTCACTTAACATTCACAAGGACTCAGGGCTGTAAAGGACACCTGCCCTAAAAAACTGTGCAGAAGTAGGGAATGGACAATAAAATTCAAAAGAGGCAAATGTTTCAAGAAGAGAGTATGAAGAGTTTAGGTTTACTCACGCTCTTCTTTAAAACAAGGAAAATGGATAAAAGCTCAACCTCAGGGAGTGTTAGACCCATGCAATCTAATCTACAAAAAGTTTCAACTTACACCAGTCGACTCACCATCAGCAAAAAGTCTACAAACAATAAATGCTGAAGGGGATTTAGAGAACTGTGTACCCTCTACCTGCTGGTGAGACGTAAAGGCGTAACAGCCAATGATGAGAACAGAAAGGAGCTGTGTTTAAAAGTAAAAATGGAGGTACCATTCAATCCAGCAGGCGCACCATTGGACCTCTCACCTGAGAAGACAAGAATCGAGAAGACACAGGCCGCAAAAGCTGCAGTGCAGCCTTATTCACAATAGCCAAGACAGTGAAGCAATCAAAATGTCCAACAACAGGTGAGTGGATAAAGAAGAAGTGGTCCATGTACACAGTGGAATATTAGCCATGGAAAACAATGAACCATTGCTCTCTGAGGCACCACAAATGAGTCTGGAGATAATCACGAAATATGAGGTAAGTCGGAAAGCAAAAGACCTATATTCTATGATATGACTTACAGGCGTTATCTAATAACTGACACAAACGAACATATTTCCACAGAGAAAGACACTCACAGACTTAGAAAACAAACTGTGCTCATCTAAAAGGAAAAGTGGGGGGAATGGATAAATTAAGATTAGTGTTACTATATGTATACAAACACATATTATATACATATCTCAAAAAGACCGACCATAGAGCAAGGGAGGTCTGCGGAACCCTCAGTAACATTTTACATGGGAAGAGGATCTGTACTTGAATAGACATATAGAATGTACAAATGAACCAGATTGTGTACACCTAGGGCAGACAATATTCTAAGCTTTACCCCAATTAAGAAAATTTTTAAAACCAAGAAGAATTAATGAGACATAAACTTATGGGGTTTCTCCATGCACATGCCAATGTAATTTACAACCTAGGACACGACTTCCAGAAAGGCTCTGCTGCCCTAGTACCCAGATTGGGGAATGGAGAAATGCTGCCTGCTTGAGGCCACTTCCCAGAACAGCAGCTTTAAACCCATTGCTAAAGGTCACTAAACATTCACCAAATTGCAGTTCGGTAAATGACACCTGCTCTCTAAATAAATTCTGGGGTGGAAAATCGACCAAAAAATTAAAAAGAGGGCAAACCTCCAAGAAGACAATTTCAAGAGTTATATTGTACTCCCAATTGTTTCCTTTTTTTAACAGAAAAGAAAACGGCAGAGAAAAATGATGAGTTTTACGAATTTTCAAA